>NC_044559.1:26400664-26539498 GCF_007565055.1 Rhinopithecus roxellana
TTGTCATGGTGTTCACTGAGGCAGATAACTAGAACACATGAAAAACAGTATTTGTTCCTGGGAAAATTCTTAAATCTCATTAAGGCTTAAGCATTCACAAGATTGAAGCCACCTTTGCCAGAAGTTAGGATTAATAGGTGGCGCTAATACCCTACCTGAAATTCAGTTCCAGAAATATTTACTGAGTATCCTTTATGTGGAAATCAGTGTTCCTAGTGTTAGAAATGCAAAATGTTTTGTTCTTTTGTGCCGCAAGGAAAAATAGTATTCAGACCAAAAGTTCTCTCAGCGGGGCAATTTTTACTTTCTGCAGAAAGGGTACCCCTTGCGGATGGAACAATGGTGAGGGCACACATAGAATAAAGAGACATCAGAACATTTATTCCTTATGCATGAGGTCCCTATTGCTGTATCCTTTCTCCACTGGCTGGAGCCAGACCTCACAATCTGAATTAAAACCTGATTGGCTAATTTCAAACTTTTTAAAATAGATAGAAAAGTAATAATATTCCCAAATAAGGAAGGGGCATAGGCTGTGAGCTTGGACATGCCTATGAGCATGTCCACCACACATATCTTGGTTAAGGTACAAGGACATAGGATGTATATATGCCTGTGAGCATGTCTAACAGCTGTATAGCATAGGGCTTAAAGTTATTAGCATAAAGCAAGGAGGCTTGAAGGAAGTTAGTCTTTAAAAGAAACTATCATTTCTAATATGAATTATTTCACAAGGAAAACTTTGAAGAGGAAACTTGACTTTTTACACTATTTTTTAAAATCAGGCACGTGAATAAGTAAGAGTTTCCACATTGGCTTTGTGAGGCTGTATGTTCACGTTTCCCTGGGCTGGGACTAAAGAGCCGTTTTTGAAACTGGGACATGGGAGTGATGCAGTTAGGGCAATTGCATCATGATGAAAGAATACCTGAGACTTGGGTTATTGATTTTTTAAAAAAAGGGGTTCAATTGGCCCATGGTCTGCAGGCTGGACATGAAGCATGGTGCTGGCATCTGCTTCTGGGGAGGGCCACAGGGAGCTTACAGTGATAGCAGAAGGTAATGGGGAGCCCATGTCTCACACCACAAGAGTGGGAGCCAGACAGAGTGAGGGGCATGTGCCACACTTGACATAGCCAGATTGCCCATGAACTCACAGCAAGAACTAATCACAAGGGGATGGTGCTGAGCCATTAATGGGGATCCCATGCATGATCCAATCACCTTCCACCAGGCCCTGCCTCCAGCACTGGGGATTACATTTCTGCATGGGATTTGGAATGCACAAATATCAAAATTATATCAGTAATTATTGCTGAATTTTGAAGCCCCTGGTCCCAGGGGTAAACACCTTCCCAAACTGGCCTAGAAGACCAAGGGAGAATTTCCTGTCTGTCTGGGGCGTGGATTACACCAGGGAAAAACCTCAGATGTTTGATTGCCAACAGCTCTGCCATTTGTAGGTTGTAACACATGATGAGAAGAGTGCAACAGATTGAATATCCAGCTTTGCTAAGGTTGCAGAGTTTGGCCTGAGCTAGGGAGTGTGCATTCCTCACCAAGGTCTTCCTCAGAATCCATGCCATGGGACCTGTGCTTGCTGAAGGGGGGATAAGCCACGGCTGAAGACACTCCAACTTCAGAGAACACAGCTGCCCTTTAATACTGAAAAGCTCACTGCAGTCAGCATCCCTAGTTTTCTCCTCTCCTAGCCTTGGGTGTTCTAAGTGTGTGAACTGTAGGAAAAGAGGAGACACCCAGCATCCAAGAGAGCAGTTGGGAGTAATTGGGACCCACTCAAGACATGAGCAGATCCTTCTCTCAGCCCCAGGGTACCCGCCACCCTCCCACCCCCGAGACCGAATGAAATCTGCCATGCAGCTCCTCATGCCTAAAATTATCTGCATTCCTGGTTTTCATGCCACAGGGTTAGACAAATGCTGAGGCTATTGGAACAGTAACAAGAATACTTCTGTTTGCCAGCACCTTTACTGAAGTAATTTACATATCATGAAACTCATCAAGTTTTAACATACAGTTCAATGAGTTTTAGCAAATGTCTAGAGTTCCGCAATCATCCCTATGTTGAGGCTCAGAAAATCATACAAAGTGGAAAATGATACCCCAAGGTAGGGTGCTTTGACAGGCTGAACTCAGACAGCAGCCTCAGGGTCTCCCCTACCATACCCCTTTCCTCCTCCCACCTCTCCTTCCTCTGTCTCCCAAGAAGGTGCAGGATTAGGCTCTTTTCTGAAGTTTCCTTATCTACCTAGAAACTAGACTCACAAAGAGGAACAAAATTGCTTTCAATCTCTCCCCTGAAATTTCATTAACAAAGGAGATTAGGACTTACGTAACAGAGGAAGAGACTGAAACTTAAACACCAACATCTACAGCCTAAACCAACTTAGTCCCAAATTATTTGTTCTGTGTTCCCAACGTCCAAAGTAAATAGACTACAGGATGATCTTTGCCTCCCAGGTCCATTCACCTTTCCTGAAAACCATTGACTCCCATACGGCCTATTTCCCAGCTCCCTTTCTCCCATGAAGTGAGGTGTATAAGCACCTGGACCTCACCTGGGTTATTGGGTCATGATTCTACTGCAATTCTTCCGTGCTATACACATAAAAATAAATTTATATGCTTTTTCTCTCATGTGTTTTTATGTTGTCGTTGTTCATTTTTAGTGAAACTTCAAAGGATAAAGATGTAAGGTTTCCCTTTTTGGCCCTATAACCACAATCTCGTTTTGAAACACTTTCATCACCCCCAAAAAAATTCTCTGTCCATCTCCAGGCAATCCCTGTTCCCAACACCAGCTCTAAGTAACCTCTAACCTACTTTCTGTCTAGAAAGCTTCACCTCTTCCAGAAATCTTATAAAAATCCAGTCAAACAATTTTTTAAATATTTGACTTTCACTTGATAAAATATTTGTGGTTGTTTTGCTCCTGCCTGTACCGATAGTTTGCTCCTTCTTATTGAGAAGTATTTATTCCATTGGATGGTACCACATTTTATTTCTCTATCTACCAGTGAATGGAGTTTAGATTGTTTCTAGTTTTTGGCTATTATGAGTAGTAATGGTACAATGAACGCTTTTGTAGGAGTCTCTGTGAACCTACGCTTTTCTTCTGGGTGATTGTCTAGGAATGGAACTTCTGATAAGTGTAGGGTAAACTTGTTTACCTAGGATAAGTGTATGTTCAACTTGTTAAACTGCCTCACTGTTTTTCAATGTGGCTGCACCATCTTGCATTTTTCATTAGCCATGTTTAATGACTCCTGCCCAGAGGGAGCCACCTCATCCTGTTTTTCCACCTTTGTTTGCTGACTGTGCCCACCGGTGTTTCTAGGTCATGAGCCTCCTCAGTTCCCAGTCCAGGATACACAGGAGGCAAAAGGATCCCGAGGACCCACTGCCTAGTTATCTCCTGAGTCCTGGGGTCTAGGTCCCTAGAAACCTACTTTCTTTTCTCAACATTTCAGAGACTTTTACTGTTTTTAGGTGTAATGTGTAGGGGGGAGCACATTTAAGTGTGACACTACATTTCTGGAACCAGAAGCAGGTGTCATGGTTAAGAGCATGGGCAAATCTAAGTCACATTGCTAAGTCTCATCTCCTGGCTCCGGATTACTTCTCCCAGGTCCTGGGAGAAGTCCAGCAGAGGCTCTGGCTCCAAATGGGGTCTCCTGAGACTCACAACCCCTCCACAACAATATAACCATGTCCTTGCCAAGTTCTCCTTTAGGAAAGTACTTGAGTCACACCAAGAATTGTACCTGTCCAAGCAGAGGTTCCCTAGAGCACCATGTCACCCCCTCTATCTTCATCATTTGGTTCTTAGCTTCAGTCTCATCTTAGTGAGGTCTTCATCCCTGTGTCACTCTATTCAACGTAGCTTCCCAGTCCCCATTATCTGTGTCCTTCTCAACCCTTTGTTTCAGTTTAAGAATTGTCACTATTATTTGACTTATTCGCTTATTTCATAGTGTGTTTTCATAAATAGTTTCTGATTCTTCCAACTCTAACTACCACACCGAGAAAAACTCCCTAGTATTGAACACATCTTTGTTAATCAAAATAGGAATGATTACAACCAACACATTTTTGCCAGTGAGAAATACATTTGTTCCTGTAACATAAGAATCCATGCTTCAGGATTCTGTGAATTCTTGGAAAGCATTTTCTGTATCAAGCTGGTTGTGGAAGCATTTTTTTCTGCAAAAAGTTGTCAAGACGCTTCAAAAAGTGCTAGTTGGTTGGCGAGAGGTCAGGTGAATATAGCGAATGAGTAAAAGTTTTGTAGCACAATTCCTTCCATTTTTGACGAGTTGGTTGTGTGACGTGTGATTGGGCGTTGTGGAGAAAAAAATGGGCCATTTCTGTTGACCAGTGTCTGCTATAGGCATTGCAGTTTTCAGCACATCTGATAGATCTGCTGAGCCTACTTCTCAGATGTGATGGTTTTGCTGGGATTCAGAAAGCTGTAGTGGATCAGACCAGCAGCAGACTACCAAACAGTGACCATGCCCTTTTTTGGTGCAAATTTGGCTTTGGGAAGTGCTTTGGGGCTTCTTGGTCCAACCGTTGAGCTGGTCCTCATCAGTTGTCTTATAAAACTCACTTTTTGTTGCATGTCACAATCAAATCATGAAATGGTTCATTGTTGTTGCATAGGATAAGAGAAAACGAAACTTCAAAATCATGTTTCTTTTGATTTTTTGCTCAGCTCATGAGGTACCACTTATTTCACCTTTCCAGTTTGCTTCAAATGCTCGACATCTGTAGAATGGTCGATGTTGAGTCTTTGGCAACTTCTTGTAAGAGGATCAGCTCTGATTGTTCTCAATTGGTAGTTGTCAGCTTCCGATGGCCGGCCGCTACATCTTCAAGACTCTTGTCTTTGCAAAACTTGTTGAACCACCACTGCACTGTATATTAGTTAGCAGTTCCTGGGCTAAATGAGTTTTTGATGTTGTGTGTTTCTGCTGCTTTATAAACCATTTTATACTTGAATAAGAAAATCACTTGAATTTGCTTTTTGTCTAATGTAATTTCTAGTCTAAAACAAACAGCAAGTAGGAAGTCACTAGCAAAATACATAGTGAGAAATGCCCATTAAAATGATACATAATATAATTAAGAATGTATTCTAGTATCACAGCAAATTCCAACAATGGGAAAACCACATTTTTAAAAATTTAAGCTCTGGGATATGTGTTCCGAACGTGCAGGTTTGTTACATAGGTACACAAGTGCCATGGTGGTTTGCTGCACCCATCAATCCATCTACATTATGTATTTCTCCTAATGCTATCCCTTCCCCAGCTCCCCAACCTACAACAGGCCCTGGTGTGTGATCTTCCCCGCCCTGTGTCCATATGTTCTCATTGTTCAATTCCCACCTATGAGTGAGAACATGTGGTGGTTGGTTTTCCTGTCCTTGCAATGTTTTGCTCAGAATGATGGTTTCCAGCTTCATCCATGTCCCTACAAAGGACACGAACTCATCCTTTTTATGGCTGCATAGTATTCCATGATGTCTATGTGCCACATTTTCTTTATCCAGTCTATCACTGATGGACATTTGGGTTGGTTCCAAGTCTTTGCTATTGTGAATAGTGCCACAGTAAACATATGTGTGCATGCGTCTTAGAATGACTTATAATCCTTCAGGTATATACTCAGTAATGGGATTGCTGGGTCAAATGGTATTTCTGGTTCTAGGTCCTCGATGAATTTTCACACTGTCCTCCACAATGGTTGAACTAATTTACACTCCCACCAACAGTGTAAAAGCATTTCTATTTCTCCACATCCTCTCCATCTGTTGTTTCCTGACTTTAATGATCGCCATTCTAACTGGCGTGAGATAGTATCTCATTGTGGTTTTGATTTGCATATCTCTAATGAGTAATGTTGAGCTTTTTTTCATATTTGAGCGCATAAATATAGTCTTTTGAGAAAAGTCTGTTCATATCCTTTGTCCACTTTTTGACGACTTTTGTTTTCTTGTAAATTTAAGTTCCTTGTAGAGTCTGGGTATTAACCCTTTGTCAGATGGATAGATCACAGAAATTTTCTCCCATTCTGCAGGTCGCTTGTTCACTCTGATAGTTTCTCTGGCTGTGCAGAAGCTCTTTAGTTTAATTGGATCTTATTCGTCAATTTTGGCTTTTGTTGCCATTGCTTTTGGTGTTTTAGTCATGAAGTGTTTGCTTATGCCTCTCCTGAACAGTATTGCCTAGGTTTTCTTCTAGAGTTTTATGGTTTTAGGTCTTATGTTTAAGTCTTTAATCCATCTTGAGTTAATTTTTGTATAAGGTGTAAAGAAGGGGTCCAGTTTTTTTTCTGTGTATAGCCAGTTTTCCCAACACCATTTTTTAAATAGGGATTCCTTTCCCCACTTGTTTTTGTCAGGTTTGTCAAAGATCAGATGGTTGTAGATGTGTGGTGTTATTTCTCAGGCCTCTGTTCTGTTCCTTTGGTCTGTCTATGTTTTGATGCCAGCACCATGCTGTTTGTTACTGTAGCCTTGTATAGTTTGAAGTCAGGTAGTGTGATGCCTCCAGCTTTGTTCTTTTTGCTTAGGATTGTCTTGGCTATACGGGCTCTTTTTTGGATCCATATGAAATTTAAAGTAGTTTTTTCTCATTCTGTGAAGAAAGTCAATGGTAGCTTGATGGGGATAGCACTGAATCTATGAATTACTTTGCACAGTATGGACATTTTCATGATACTGATTCTTCCTGTCCATGAGCGTGGGATGTTCTTCCATGTGTTTGTGTCCTCTCATTTCCTTGAGCAGCGGTTTGTAGTTCGCCTTGAAGAGGGTCTCTCACATCCCTTTTCAATGTATTCCTATGTATTTTATTCTTTGTATCAGTTATGAATGGGAGTTCACTCATGATTTGGCTCTATTATTGGTGTATAAGAATGCTTGTGATTTTTGCACATTGATTTTGTATCCTGAGACTTTGCTGAAGTTGCTTATCAGCTTAAGGAGATTTTGGGCTGAGACAATGGGCTTTTCTTAAATGTAAAATCATGTCAGCAGCAAACAGATAATTTGACTTCCCCTCTTCCTATTTGAATATCCTTTACTGCTTTCTCTTGCCTGATTGCCCTGGCCAGAACTTCCAATACTATGTTGAACAGGAGTGGTGAAAGAAGGGATCCTTGTCTTGTGCCAGGTTTCAAAAGGAATGCTTCCAGCTTTTGCCCATTCAGTGTGATATTGGCTGTGGGTTTGTCATAAATAGGTCTTATTATTTTGAGATGTTTCATCAATACCTAGTTTTGTGAGTTTTCAGCATGAAGCACTGTTGAATTTTATTGAAGGCCTTTTCTGCATCTATTTGAGATGAAAATGTGGTTTTTGTCATTGGTTGTTTATTTGATGGATTATGTTGATTTGCATATGTTAAACCAGTCTTGTATTTCAGGGATGAAGCCAACTTGATCGTGGTGGAAAAGCTTTTTGATGTGATGCTGAATTTGGTTTGCCAGTGTTTTATTGAGGATTTTTGCATTGATGTTCATCAGGGATATTGGCCTGAATTTTTTGTCATGTCTCTGCCAGGTTTTGGTATCAGGATGATGCTGGCCTCCTAAAATGAATTAGGGAGGAGGCCCTCTTTCTCTACTGTTTGGAATAGTTTCAGAAGGAATGGTGCCAATTCCTCTTTGTTCCTCTGGTAGAACTTGGGTGCGAATCTGTCTTGTCCTGGTCTTGTTTTGGTTGGTAGGCTATGACTGCCTCAATTTCAGAACTTATTGGTGTATTCAGGGGTTCAATTTCTTTCTTGTTTGGTCTTGGGAGGGTATATGTCCAGAAATTTATTCATTTCTTCTAGATTTTCTAGTTTGCATAGAGGTGTTTGTAGTATTCTCTGATGGTAGTTTGTATTTCTGTGGGATCAGTGGTGATATCCCCTTTATCATTTTTTATTGTATCTATTTGATACTTCTTTCTTTATTAGTTTGGCTAGTTGTCTATTTGTTGATCTTATCAAAAAACCAGCTCCTGGATTCATTTTTTTGTTTTGTTTTGTTTTGTTTTCTGCGTGGGTTTTTTTTTTTTTTTTTTTTTTTTTTTTTTTGTGGATGGGGGTAGTTTTCTTGTCTCCGTCTCTGTCAGTTCTGCTCTAATCTTATTTCTCGTCTTCTGCTAGCTTTTAAATTTGTTTGCTCTTCTCTAGTTCTTTGAATTGTGATGTTAGGGTGTCAATTTTAGATCTTTCCTGCTTTCTTCTGTGCTCATTTAGTGCTATAAATCTGCCTCTAAAGATTGCTTTTAGCTGTGTCCCAGAGATTCTGGTACATTGTGTCTTCATTCTCATACGTTTCAAATAACTTAATTTATTTTAGCCTTAATTTCGTTATTTACCCAGTAGTCACTCAGGAACAGATTGTTTAGTTTCCATGTAGTTGTGCAGTTTTGAGGGAGTTTCTTAGTCCTGAGTCGTAATTTGATTGCACTGTGGTCTGAGAGACTGTCATGATTTCCATTCTTTTGCATTTACTGAGGAGTCTTTTATTTCTAATTATGTGGTTAATTTTAGAATAAATATGATGGATGTGGTGCTGAGAAGAATGTATATTCTGTTGATTTGGGGTAGAGAGTTCGGTAGATGTCTATTAGGTCTGCTTGGTCCAGAACTGAGTTCAAGTCCTGAACATCCTTGTTAATTTTCTGTCTCCTTGATCTGTCTAATATTGACAGTGGGGTGTTAAAGTCTCCCACTATTATTGTGTGTGAGTCTAAGTCTCTTTGATGGTCTCTAAGAGCTTGTTTTATGGATCTGGGTGCTCCTGTATTGGGTGCCTATATATTTAGGATAGTTAGTTCTTGTTGCATTGATCCCTTTAACACTATGTAATGCCCTTATTTGTCTTTTTTGATTTTTATTTGTTTAAAGTCTCTTTTATTAGAGGCTATGATTGCAACCCCTGCTTCTTTTTATTTTCTTTGCTTTTGCTTGGTAAATATTCTTCCATCTCTTTATTTTGAGCCTGTGTGTGTCTTTGCACCTGAGATGGGTCTTCTGAACACAGCACACTGATGGGTCTTGACTCTTTATCCAATTTGCCACTCTGTGTCTTTCAATGGGGGCATTTAGCCTGTTGACATTTAAGGTTAATATTATTATGTGTGAATTTGATCCTGTCATTACGATGCTAGCTGGTTATTTTGCCCATTAGTTGATGCAATTTCTTCATAGTATTGATGGTCTTTACAATCTGGTATGTTTCCGCAGTGACTGGTGTACTGGTTGTTCCTTTCCATATTTAGTGCTTCCTTCAGGAGCTCTTGTAAGGCAGGCCTGGCGGTGACAAAATCTCTCAGCATTTGCTTCTCTGTAAACAATTTTATTTCTCCTTAACTTACGAAGCTTAGTTTGGCTGGATATGAAATTCTGGGTTGAAAATTCTTTGCTTTAAGAATGTTGAATGTTGGCCCCCACTCTCTTCTGGCTTGTAGGGTTTCTGCAGAGAGATCCACTCTCAGTTTGAGCTTCCCTTTGTGGGTAACCTGGCCTTTCTCTATGACTGCCCTTAACATTTTTTCTTTAGTTTCAACCTTGATGAATCTGATTATGTCTCGGGGTTGTTCTTCTCAAGGAGTTTCTTTGTGGTGTTCCCTGTATTTCCTGAATTTGAATGTTGGCCTGTCTTGCTAGGCTGGAGACTTTCTCCTGGATAATATCCTGAAGAATGTTTTCTAACTTGTTTCCATTCTGCCAGTCACTTTCAGGCATACCAATCAAACGTAGGTTTGGTCTTTCACATAATCCCATATTTCTTGGAGGCTTTGTTTGTTCCTTTTCTTTTTTCTCTAATCTTGTCTTTGCACTTTATTTCATTAAGTTGATCTTCAATCTCTGACATCCTTTCCTCTGCTTGATCAATTCAGCTATTGATACTTGTATATGCTTCACGAAGTTCTCATGCTGTTTTTCAGCTCCATGAGGTCATTTATGTTCTTCTCTAAGCTGTTCTAGTTAGCAATTCCTCTAACCTTTTTTTCCAAGATTCTTAGCTTCCTTGTGTTGGGTTAGAACATGTTCCTTTAGCTTGGAGGAGTTTTCTATTACCCACCTTCTGACGCCTACTTCTGTTAATTCATGAAACTCATTCTCCATCCAGTTTTGTTCACTTGCTGACATGGAGTTGTGTTCCTTTGGAGGAGAAGAGGCATTCTGGTTTATGAAATTTTCAGTCTTTTTGCTCTGTTTTTTCGTTTCTCTTCTTTGTGGATTTATCTGCCTTTGGTCTTTGATGCTGGTGACTTTTGGATGGGGTTTTGTGTGGGCGTCCTTTTTGTTGATGTTGATGCTATTCCTTTCTGTTTGTTAGTTTTCCTTCTAACAGTTAGACTGCTCTGCTGCAGGTCTGCTGGAGGGCCTACTGCAGACCCTGTTTGTTGGGTTTCACCAGCAGAGGCTACAGAACAGCAAAGATTGCTGCCTGTTTCTTCCTCTGAAAGCTTCATCCCAGAGGGGCACCCACCAGATGCCAGACAGAGCTCTTCCTGTATGAGGTGTCTCTTGGCCTCTGTTGGGAGGTGTCTCCCAGTCAGGAGGCACAGGAGTCAGGGACTCTCTTGAGGAGGCAGTCTGACCCTTAGAGCTGAAGTGCTGTGCTGGGAGATCGGCTCTCTTCAGAGCCACCAGGCAGGAACTTTTAAGTCTGCTGAAACTGTGCTCACAACTGCCCCTTTCCTCAGGTCCTCTGTCCCCAGGGAGATGGGAGTTTTATGTATGAGCCCCTGACGGGCTGCTGCCGTTCAGAGATGCCCTACCCAGAGAGGAGCAATCTTAGAGAGGCAGTCTGGCTATAGTGGCTTTGCTGAGCTGTGGTGGGCTCTGTCCAGTTCAAACTTCCCAGTGGCTTTGTTTACACTGTGAGGGGTTAACCGCCTACTCAAGCCTCAGTAATGCCCCTCCTTCCACCAGAGCTTCCCAGGTTGACTTCAGACTGCTGTGCTGGCAGTAAGAATTTCAAGCCAGTGGATCTTGGCTTGCTGGGCTCTTGGCAGAGGGTGGGATCTGCTGAGCTAGACCATTTGGCTCCCTGGCTTCCGCGCCCTTTCCAGAGGAGTGAACCGTTTCAGTCTCGCTGGTGTTGTAGGCACCACTGAAATATGAAAAAGATTGCAGCTAGTTTGATGTCTGCCCAGTTGGCTGCCTAGGGTTGTGCTTGAAACCCAGGACCCTAGTGTGGTAGGCACCCAAGAGAATCTCCTGGTCTGTGGGTTGCAAAGACCATGGGAAAAGTGTAGTATCTGGGCCAGAATGTACCATTCTTCACAGTACAGTCCCTCCCAGCTTCCCTTGGCTAGGGGAGGGAGTTCCCAGATCCCTTGCACTTCCCGGGTGAGGTGGCATCCCACCCTGCTTCGGCTTGCTCTCTGTGGGCTGCATCCTCTGTCTAACCAGTCTCGATGAGATGAGCCACCTACCTCAGTTGGGAATGTGGAAATCACCCATCTTGTGTGTTGATCTCACTGGGAGCTCCAGACTGGAGCTGTTACTATTCGGCCATTTTGCCAGCCACCCTGGGAAAAACAAAAACAAAAAACCTGCTTCTCTTATGGCTGCTGAAAATGAATTCCTCCTTTTTCTCAAAAAGGAAAGGAGTTCTATTGCCTGCAACTCGCACTTGAAGACCACACAGCTCCAGCAAGGCAGCCTGCCTTCTCTTAATCCTCACTCGAATGGGATGACACACACTAACCCCAACCATCTGTTGACACACGTCCTCAAGCACTCAGTGCAGTGGTGTCAAGACAGGCTGCCCAATTCAATTGCTCACCCACAATTACTTTTGCACTCACCTAATGCATAGTCAGTGCTCAGTCAATATTTGTGAAGTGAGTGAAACTGAGCTCTGAGCATGGCCACATTGAGTAGTGTTAAGTTCTTTTTCTGGTTTGTTCTTACTTTGTGATTCTCCAAACTATCTTTAAATTCTTATTAAAAGCTACATGTGAAACTCGACTCCACTGTGGGGAATTGAAGGACCAATAACACACTTGGAACAGAATAACGAACACTTACAAGCGGCGGCTTTACCAGCATCACAAATCCATGTCCCCACCTATAGCCATATTCCCAGGTAAATGTAGGCCTGGGATATGAAACCTCCACCAGGAACGTGGTGCAGTGATTCAGATACTGGTGTTTGCAAAGTGTTTTACATATGGAATTGTTAGATAAACCTGTCTTCCAAAGACAATTCTAACATCTTGCCTCTATTATATGTACCAATAAATACCATTTTCTTATGGGGTCTCCCAGTTGACTTAAGTTACTTTTTCCTGCCCCCCGTATGTTGCTTTGTGGAAATGCTCCTTTTCACTGGGAAAGGCAGTAGTTACCTGACCTTAAAGTTCAGCAACACTGGATTGCAGTTTTGACCCAGGGTAGACAACCAGTTTCTTATACCTTTGGACACGTGGTGGTCCAAAGGCAGGTAAAAGAGCATAACAGTTTCTGTCAATGTTCTTTTCAGTCCCTCTACTCAGTGAATGTCAGAAGGTCTACAGAACTCTCATGTATTAATGACCTTGAGTCTTGAACTGTCCCAGTGTCATATTTTCCACCAATGTAAATGCTGGGACAAAAATAAAGCAAGCTATAAAATGCAGAGATACAAGAGAAAAGGACGTTTTTGAAGACATCTTGGAATTAAGGCTAATGTCTTGGCCTTCCCAAGTATGTAATCCAATAAACTCTTTTATGTAATTCCGTCGAATTCGGCTTAATCAGAAATAGGACTTGCAAATATTTTCCTCATTCTGTGGGTTGCCTTCTCATTCTCCTTGTAGTTTCTTTTGATGCAAACATGTTTCAGTTTTTACGAAGTCCAACTTATCTTTTTTTGTCCTTTCATGGTGCATTTTGTGTCACTTGTTTGATTTTCAGCAATTTTAGCCCTGTGGCTACAGGACATAAGATTCTCCTTCCCAACACACCCATGCATTGCTTGATTGTAGAAATTCACCCATGAGGTCATCCTTTTCTTTACTTAACACTGGCAACATTAGGTGCCACCAACCAACTAATTATATTCTTTAGTTTTCCACTAATGTTCAAAAGTATCATATGCAGAGTCACCAATTTCCTCGCTACCTGTGGGTCATTGAGTAGAATGTGATTGCAGATGTCGTGTACATCTCTCTAAATAATTGCCATGGACTATCATTGTTCTCTGTATTACTGAAAACAGTCCTCAATGTTTTCAAGTCTAATCTTAGGGAGACAATCTAGAAATCCCACAACCAATCAATCAACTCAGAAAACTTAGACTCCTGTTCCTCTAGAACTACTCCTGTTACCAAAATCTATCAGGGTTCTGAAAAACGGAACCAATTTGTGTGTGTGTGTGTGTGTGTGTGTGTGTATGTATGTGTATGTGAGGGGATTTATCAGGAGCATTAGCTCACGTAATTACAGAGGCTGAGAAGTACCACCATATGCCATTTACAAGCTGGAGAACCAGGGAGCCAGTAGCATGGCTCAGTCCATACATGAAGCCCTGAGAGCCAATATTTTATCTTTCAGCCTGAAGCTGAAAGCCTGAAGCCCAGGGAGCCACTGGTGAATGTCCTAGAGTTCAAAGACCACGGAAATTGGGGCTCTGATGTCAAAGGGGAGAAAAAAATATGGTGTCCCAGCTCCATAAAAGAGAAAGAGACCAAATTCACCTTTCCTCTGCTTTCTTCTATCTGGGCCCTCAGCCAGTAGGATTGTGCCTGCCCATAGTGGCGGCACTTCCTTAATCACTGATTCAAATCCTAGTATCTTCCAGGATTATCCTCAGATACACCACAAAATGCTTTACTTAATGCAATCCAGTTGACACCTAAAATGAACCATGACACATGTTATATTTTTCATGATTTGACCCATTTATCAAGAAAGGATTACCTCATTTTATTCTTCACTTTATTGTACTTTGCAGATATTACATTTTTTACAAATTCAAGGTTGGTGACATCCCTTTTGAGCAAGTTCACGGGTACATTTTTCCAACAGCACACGCTCACTTCATGTCCTTGGGTCAAATATTGGTAATTCTTACAATATTTCATACTTTATTATTTTACCTGTTTTACTGGTCTGTCGTCAGTGATCTCTGATGTTATTATAATTGTTTTCGGGAGCCATGAACTGTGACCAGATAACATGGCGAACATTCGATAAGTATTTTCTGAATGTTCACTGACTGGTTGTTTTCCAGTCTCTTTCTCCTCAGCACCACCCCTCCCCTGTTCCCTGAGAAACAACAATATTGAAATTAGGCCAATTAGTAATCCTACAATGGCCTCTAGGTGTTCAAGTGAAAGGAAGTATTGCACATCTCTAACTTGAAAACAAAAGCTAGAAATGATTAAGCTTACTGAGGAAGGCATGTTGAAAGCTGAGATAGTGCAACAGGCCGAGCCTCCAGACTTTTTTTTTTTCTTGAGACAGTCTCACTCTGTCGCCCAGGCTAGACTGCAGTGGAATGATCTTAGCTCACTGCAACCTCTGCCTCCCAGGTTCGAGCAATTCTGCCTCAGCCCCCTGAGTAACTCGGATTACAGGCACGTACCATCATACCCAGCTAATTTTTGTCTTTTTAGTAGTGACAGGGTTTCACCATGTTGGTCAGGCTGGTCTCGAACTCCTGACCTTGTGATCTGCCCACCTCGGCCTCCCAAAGTGCTGGGATTACAGGTATGAGCCACCACACTTTGCCTGTTGCACTAATTTTTAGCCATATCCTGAATGCAAAGGAAATGTTCTTGAAAATTCAAATACTACCTCAGTAAACACACAAATGATTAGAAAGCAACAAAACAGCCTTGTTGATACGGAGAAAGTTTTGATGGTGTGGGTCAAGCAGCCACAACATTCTCTTCCACCACAAGCCTAATCCAGAGCACACCCTGACACTCTACTAGTCTGTGAAGGTTGATAGAGATGAGGAAGCTGCAGAGGAAAACATGGAATCTAGCAGAGATTGGTTTACGAGGTTGGAAGGAAAGAGAAGCCATCTCTATAACAAACGCCAGGTGAAGCAGCAAGTTATCCAGACTTACTAAGATCATGTAGCTACACTATACATTTTCAGCGTAGAAAAGATACCCTTTTATTCAAAGAGGATGGCATCTAGGACCTTTCTAGCTAGAGAGACGTCAATAGCTGGTTTCAGATCTTTAACAGACAGGCTGACTCTCTTGTTACGAGACAGTGCAGATGGTGATGTTCAGAGAAGCCAGTGCTCATTTACCATTCCAACAATCCTAGGGCCCTTAAGATTTCAACTAAGTCTATCCTGCAAGTGTTCTGTAAATAGAGCAAGAAAGCTTGGATATCAGTGTATCTCTTTAAATAATAGCTCACTGAATATTTTAATTCCATTGTTAAGACCCACTGCTCAGAAAACAAAGATTTCTATGAAAATATTGCTTGTTGCTTCTTGTCAGTGCACCTAATCACCCAAGAGTTTTGTTGGAGATGTATACAGAGATGACTGTTGTGCCTCTACCTGCCAACACAACATCGTTTTGCGTCCCACGGATTGTGGGGTAATTTTGATTTTTTTTTCTAGTCTTGCAGTTCACAAAGTATATTTAATAAAGCTATAGCTGCCATAGTGATTCCTACAAAGAATGTAGACAAAATAAATTGAAAACCTGGGAGGGATGTATTCTAAATGCCATTAGAAACATCTACGATTCATGGGATGAGGGTCACATATTAACGTTATTGGGAGTTTTGGAAGAAATTGATTTCAACCCTTCTGGATGACTAAGGGATTCGAGACTTCAGTGGAGAGAGGAAATGCAGATGTGGAGGAAATAGCAAGAGAACTAGAATTAGAATTGGAGCTTGAATGTTACGGAATTGTTGCAATCTCCTGATAAATTTTAACAAATGAAGAGTAGCTTTTTATGGATGAGCAAAGAAAGGGGTTTGGTGAAATGGATTCTACTCCAGATGAAGAAGCTGTGAGCATTGTGGAAATGACAAAGCATTCAGAATATTGTATACACATACTTAATTAAAGCGGTGGCAGGATTACAGAATTGACGGAGTTTTGCAATAAGTTCTGCTAGGGGTAATGTGCTATCAAACAGCATAATGTGAAAATATTTCAGGAAAGGAAGTGTCAATTAGTGCCGCAGACTTCATTTTTGCCTTAAGAAAAAGACATTGTCACAGCAGCTCCAACCTTATAACTACCCTAATCAGTCAGCAGTCAACATCAAGGAAAGACTTTCTACCAGCAAAGAGATTTTCCTTTGCTGATGGCTCTTTTGATAATAAAGTATTTCAAAATTAAGGTATATACATTTTCTTTAGACAGAATGCCATTGTAGACCTAATAGATTACAATAAACATTCTATGGGCACTAGGAATTCAAACAGTTTTTGCCACTCATTGGGTTATTTGCTTAATTGGGGTAGTCTGGAACTGGAGCTCTGCAATATCTAGGGTATGCCAATATTTAATGTCTTATCTTTTGTCACAGTTTTTGACTAAATTTTATTTTGTCTAATCCTAGTATAAATATCACAGCTCTTTGGGTTACAATTTCCATGGACTATCTACTTTTAAACTACTTGTCCTAAAATTTTTAGTTTCTTCTAGCGAGTATATAGTTTGATGCTATATTTTAAAAATCTATTCTGCCAATTGATTTGCTTTTAGAATAGAAATTTAATCCATTTAAGCCCATGCCCCTCACAGACCCACGCGCCCCTCCAACCACCTCCCCCCTCAGATCAATGCCTGACTCCTCCTCTCTCCCCCATCAGACCCGAACCCCCTCAGTGGCCCTCCCTGCTCAACCCCACGGCCCTCTCAGCCCTCCCTCCTCCTCCGCCCCCTCTCCCGCCTCCCGTCCCCCACCCCCAGCCCTCACCTGGACTCGCCTCAGCCCCACCGCCGCACTCAGCCCCACCGCCGCACTCAGCCCCACCGCCGCACTCAGCCCCACCGCCGCACTCAGCCCCACCCGCCGCACCGCACTCAGCCCCACCGCCGCACTCAGCCCCACCGCCGCACTCAGCCCCACCGCCGCACTCAGCCCCACCGCCGCACTCAGCCCCACCTCCCATACCTGGACCCGCCTCAGCCCCACCTCCGCACTCGGCTCCACCTCCGCACTCGGCTCCACCTCCGCACTCGGCTCCACCTCCGCACTCGGCTCCACCTCCGCACTCGGCTCCACCTCCCTCACCTGGATCTGCTTCAGCCCCAGCTCCCCACTCAGCCCGACCTCGGCACTCAGTCCCAGGGCCCTCACCTGGACCCCACTCTGCCCCACCTCCCCACTCTGCCCCGCCTCCCCACTCTGCCCCGCCTCCCATACCTGGACCCGCCTCGGCCCCACCTCCGCACTCGGCCCCACCTCCGCACTCGGCCCCACCTCCGCACTCGGCCCCACCTCCGCACTCGGCCCCACCTCCGCACTCGGCCCCACCTCCGCACTCGGCCCCACCTCCCCACTCGGCCCCAGCTCCCCACTCGGCCCCAGCTCCCCACTCAGCCCGACCTCGGCACTCAGTCCCACGGCCCTCACCTGGACCCCACTCTGCCCCACCTCCCCACTCTGCACCGCCTCCCCACTCTGCCCCGCCTCCCTCACCTGGATCCGCCTCAGCCCCACCTCCCCACTCAGCCCACCTCCCCACTCAGCCCCACCTCCCACTCAGCCCCACCTCCCCACTCAGCCCCACCTCCCCACTCAGCCCCACCTCTCTCACTTGGATCTGCCTCAGCCCCACCTCCCCACTCAGCCCCACCTCCCCACTCAGCCCCACCTCCCCACTCAGCCCACCTCCCCACTCAGCCCCACCTCCCTCACCTGGACCCGACTCAGCCCCACCTCCCCACTCAGTCCCACCTCCCCACTCAGTCCCACCTCCCCACTCAGTCCCACCTCCCCACTCAGCCCCACCTCCCCACTCAGCCCCACCTCCCTCACCTGGACCCGACTCAGTCCCACCTCCCCACTCAGTCCCACCTCCCCACTCAGCCCCACGGCCCTCACCTGGACCTGCCTCAGCCGCACCTCCCCACTCAGTGCCACCTCCACACTCAGCCCCACCTCCCTCACTTGGATCTGCCTCAGCCCCACTCAGCCCCGCCTCCCCACCCAGCCACGCCTCAGCCCCACCTCCCCCTCAGCCCCACCTACCTCACCTGGACCTGGCTCAGCCCCACCTCCTCACTCAGTCCCACCTCCCCACTCAGCCCCACGGCCCTCACCTGGACCCGATTCAGTTCCACCTCCTCACTCAGTCCCACCTCCTCACTCAGTCCCACCTCCTCACTCAGTCCCACCTCCTCACTCAGTCCCACCTCCCTCAGTCCCACCTTCTCACTCAGTCCCACCTCCCCACTCAGCCCCACCTCCCTCACCTGGACCTGCCTCAGCCCCACCTTCCCACTCAGTGCCACCTCCACACTCAGCTCCACCTCCCTCACTTGGATCTGCCTCAGCCCTCCTCCCCACTCAGCTCCACCTCCCCACTCAGCCCCACCTCCCCACTCAGCCCCACCTCCCCACTCAGCCCCACCTCCCCATTCAGCCACGCCTCAGCCCCACCTCCCCACTCAGCCCCACCTCCCCCTCAGCCCAACCCCCCCCTCAGCCCCACCTACCTCACCTGGACCTGGCTCAGCCCCACCTCCACACTCAGTCCCACCTCCCCACTCAGCCCCACCTCCCCACTCAGCCCCACCTCCCCACTCAGCCCCACCTCCCCACTCAGCCCCACCTCCCCACTCAGCCCCACGGCCCTCACCTGGACCCGACTCAGTCCTACCTCCTCACTCAGTCCTACCTCCTCACTCAGTCCCACCTCCTCACTCAGTTCCACCTCCTCACTCAGTCCCACCTCCCCACTCAGCCCCACGGCCCTCACCTGGACCTGCCTCAGCCCCACCTCCCCACTCAGCCCCACCTCCCCACTCAGCCCCACCTCCCCACTCAGCCCCACCTCCCCACTCAGCCCCACCTCCCCACTCAGCCCCACGGCCCTCACCTGGACCCACCTCAGCCCCACCTCTGCACTCAGCCCCACGGCCCTCACCTGGACCCGCCTCAGCCCCACCTCCCTACTCAGCACACATAACAATATTTTGGTCAATGACAGACCACATATACAACAGCAGTTTCATAACTTAATAACTTATTTTATTGTACCATTTCCATGTTAAAATATATTTGGATATGTAAATACTATCCATTGTGCTATACTTGCCCATGGTATTCAGTGCAGGACGGTGCTGTACAGGTCTGTAGACTGGGACCCATATTTTTATTTTACAAATTTCTTTTTTGAGTCAGAGTGTCTCTCTGTTGCCCAGGCTGGAGCGCAGTGGTGTCATCTTGGCTCACTGCAACCTCCCCGGTTCAAGCAATTCTCCTGCCTCGGCCTCTCAAGTAGCTGGGATTATAGGTATGTATCACTATGCCTGGCTAATTCTTGTATTTTTGGTAGAGATAGGGTTTCACCATGTTGGCCAGGTTGGTCTCAAACTCCTGACCTCAAGTGATCTGCCTGCCTCGGCCTCCCAAAGTGCTGGGATTACAGGCGTGAAACACCGTGTCTGTCCCCATATTCTCTATCATAGCTTTAATGTGTAGTAAGCTATGCCATCCAGGTTCATGTAATTATACTCCCTCATCTTTGTACAAAGAAAGATGTAATTGCCTAATAAAGCCTCTTTCAGAAGAGAGCCCAGGTGTGATGTGATGCACGATTGAATTAGTGACAGGGAAAATGTGACTTTTGCCATTTTCAGTTTTTCCTTTCTGTGTCTTTGTGTTTCATATCCACAGTTACTATTTTTTTTGGTGTGTTTGTATGATTTTTATAAGTGACATTGGGATTCCCATATCATTTTCTCTTAAGTGTATTCTATAGTTATTTGTGGTTGCTGTGAGGATGACATGCAACTTTATAAAGTTATAACCATTTACTTTGAATCAATACTAATCTACCAGTATTTCATAAAAAAATTTCCTTTTCCACAGGGTTTCTCTTTACCTCACCTTTTGTCAGTAAAATTATACCTTATGTACATATTTAGTGTTATTTGCATACATTTATATTTTAAATCTTGAGATAATTGCAGTACAAATGTGAATTTCAAAAATACATTTTTTCATATTTTGTCCTATATATAGAGACTAGCAGTGTTTTTACCTCTTCATGGGTTTGAGTTATTGTCTACTTTTATTTAAACCTGAAGTACTGACTTTAGCATTTCTTTTTTTTTTTTTTTCTTTGAGATGGAGTCTCACTCTGTTGCCCAGGCTGGAGTGCAATGGTGCAATCTTGGCTCACTGCAACCTCTGCCTCCCGGGTTCAAGCGATTCTTTTCCCTCAGCCTCCTGACCAGCTGAGATTACAGGTGCATGCCAGAACACCTGGCTAATTTTACATTTTTAGTGGAGATGAGATTTCACCATGTTGGCTATGGTGGTTTGAAACTCCTGACCTCAAGTGATCTGCTCATCACGGCCTCCCAAATTGCTGGGATTATGGGCAGGAACCACTGCTCCCAGCCTCACTTTAGCATTTCTTACAGAAAAAAAATAGTGAAATGAGGAATTGGAGGTTATAGAATTTTGTTACATCCCATGTGTTACCAATTTAAGCTTTTAAAACATTCTAAGTAACTTTTATTTTTTTTTAATTAATTTATTTATTTTGAGACGGAGTCTTGCTCTGTTGCCCAGGCTGGAGTGCAGTGGCGCGATCTCAGCTCACTATAAGCTCCGCTTCCCGGGGTCACGCCATTCTCCTGCCTCAGCCTCCTGAGGAGCTTGGGACTACAGGTGCCCGCAGCCACACCCGGCTAATTTTTTGTATTTTAGTAGAGATGGGGTTTCACCATGTTAACCAGGATGGTCTTGATCTCCTGACCTCGTGATCCACCCACCTCGGCCTCCCAAAGTGCTGGGATTACATGTGTGAGCCACAGCGCATGGCCTTTGTTTTTTTAAATAAAGTTTTTGTGAAAATGAAGGATAAACAAGTGGAATAAGCCTGTAGCAGATTTACTATTTATAAATGACTGTTCTAATTATTGTTTCACATCTTGGGGAAAAAAATGTCATGCATGCTAAGAAAATCTGAAATTCTTTGGCATTACATACTTGACTAATAAGTTTAATTTTTGATGATGTCAATCAACTTGACAAGATGTGAAATAATCATTACTTAGTCTAGGAACATTGAGGTGGAACAGGAAGGCAGCAATCGAAATGAGCTTTGAGGCATGGTAAGTGTGAATGTCCATTAGGCACTAAGGTAGAGATGCCGTCAATATGATGATTCATTCTGGAGTTTTGGAGAAAAAGCTGAGCTGCAGATATTGGTTTGTGGTTTCTTGGCCTAGAGGTTGTATTTAAAGCCATGAGAATATTTGACTTCAAGGAAATGAGTGAAGACAGAAAACAGTCCAGAGATCACCCAAGGGTCTTCCAAAGTTTATGGCCTCTTCCAATTTTAAGAAATAAATCATTTTAGGAAATATTGTAAACTAAGAAACTTGGCAGGATATTTCTCAGCTGAAATACGTGGCTCAAGGAAACCCCTCTAATGGGGTTAAGTCAGTGGAGGGTAAACGCATTGGAAATGTGCACAGGTCATAAACATCTGTCAGTCTCAAAGTGCTTTGGCCAGTAGCCCATGACATTGTCCCAACTTTTCAAAAAGTTGTCTGGAATGAAATGTTATGTTCTTGACTAACTGATTAAATTTGTACTCCTACAAAGTATACGAACAATTAGGTGTCTTTGTAAGAATTATTCCTGAAAGTTACCAAAGTTTGAAAGCATCATGCTATTTTACATACACTGTTTTCAAAAGATTTTTTGAAATTTTGGATAATTAGATGTATTTGCAATTTTGAAATTAATTTGACAATAACATGTAAAGGCTTTTGGATGTTTTAGTGTGCCTTTTTAAATGTACAAAAGATTTCAAAAGACTGAGTAGAACAAATTAATAGTATACTTTTAGATGCTAATATTTGCTCTATATGGAGCTGGTATTCAGGAGAATGTGACCAGTCAATGGTGTCTTTGATGTCCTGCTCCACCACAGCCCAACAAGGCCACTGCTGATACTGGGCACACAGGAGGTCAAGGCCTGGCTCTCAGCCTTGAAACAATGTGGGAAGTTTCCTTTTATGCACAAGATGTAACTGACAAAAGAGCATGTGTTTGTATTTTCCAAGCAGAGTCCTGCTCAACTCTCTTCTTCTAACCTCTCCCATATCTGACTTCTAATTATTTATCCTAGATGGGTGCCCTCCCACCTCCCTAATCATGACCCCACAGGGATGCTGCATCCCTAGGTTGCTGGAGCTCCAATTTGCGATGCTGGAGGGAGGCCATAGATTGTTGGTCATCCTGTCAATATGGCTCGTGTTCAGGTTCTATGCTGTGTGGTTTCTTCTTTCTGAAAGAGCTAAAGACAGACTAACTGATAAATACTGGTCACTTGCTCCTCCTCTAGGGGCTGCAAACTCTACCCACTCTCACCTCAAAAATGTCTATAAAATATCCACTCTGCCCCAAACTTATAGGCAAATCAATTTTTGGCCCTAATGAAGTAGAAGGAAAAGAAACACACAAGTGTGTAGAAAGGAGTAGGGAAAGAACCTTTAAGGAAAACATTCAATTACTTCAAGATAAAATTTATTTTCTTTGCTTTCTGGACTATGGATGTATCTAGCTAACTAGAGTTGCCAAGCAGGAGGGATTTAACCAGAGGCCGTGTGTCCACCAGCATAGAGACATCCTCTGCATCACCATCCACACGCAGGGCCTTCTGCTAGATGTCGTGCAACACACTCTATGCTAATATTCATCTGAAAATGGATAATCAGGGTGGTCCACAAGACTGAAAAGAGAAATGATAGTACATAATATGGATGAAATGATTATTAAAAAACTGGTAGCAAAGTGATTTCTATGACGCTGCCATTAGTGTGAATGTTGTTTATTTTCAATTTGTGGAATCTGTCTTTCATGAACATGACTTTATAATGTGTTTTTTTTTTCCCCAAAAATAAGAGCATTTTCAACTTATATTCCCTTTCCTGGAATTTATCACACAAACTACACAGGGTCAGTTGTTCAAATATAGTCTTCCATATCTGTCAACAGAGCAAAGAGATTCTGACCTTTTCTATTTCAAATTCTCAATGAAAGCAGCAACTCATCCTGCATTGTTTTGAATAGAAATAAGCCAGCTATATGTTCATCACTAAGTTTTGAGGGTTAAATGTTCTTGGTAGCAATCACATATCCTTTAAAGTATTCATTACTGACTAGCTGCTTACCATATGGAAAATAGTTTCTTTGATTCAGACATGTAAACTGTCATATGTGATATGGGGCTCCATATCCAAAACTCTACAATATGCTAAGGGCAATCTTTAGGTGGAAATAACACAAAATAGAATGAATAAATGATTAATATTGAATAATTGGTGAGAATTACTGATGTTTGCCACTCTTCATTTCCTTTTCATGATTTCCTATTTTACTATTTTCCTCTAAACTAATAAAAATGTAAACAATGATATTTAAAAACGTTGAGTTTTTACGACGTGCTGCTGTGTTTATCCTTTTTAATACATTATCTCCTGTCTATTACCTGTTAACATCTCCACTGCAAGCAGTGACATAACTTGTTTTTTCCCCATCACATGAGTGCCTTTCTGTGAATCCTAGAACCTTGCAGCATGTAGAAAGAGTAAGATCTTTTGTCAGCTATATATTATCCCCAAAGATGGGACTTTCCAACTCTTCCCTTGATTTTTTTTTTTTTTAAATGATGGAATCTTGCTCTGTTGCCCAGGCTGGAGTGCAGTGGCACAATTTCGGCTCACTGCAACCTCTGCCTCCCAGGTTCAAGGGATTCTCCTGCCTCAGCCTCCTGAGTAGCTGGATTTACAGGTGTATGCCACCACGTATGGCTAACTTTTGTATTTTTAGTAGAGACAGGGTTTCTCCATTTTGGCCAGGCTGGTCTGAAACTTCTGACCTCAAGTGATCCACCTGCCTTTGCCTCCCAGAGTGTTGGGATTACAGGCATGAGCCACTGAGCCTGGCTCTTCCCTTGACTTTTAATCTCTCTTCTCTAAAACTTCTTTATAGTCTGCATTTAGATTTCCATATTGCAAAAAACATCAAAGCCAAGAGTTCTAACGCCCACTAAGGGCAAACTTTCTGGAGGCAAAATGCAGTGTTTGGGTCATGAGCAAAGGTCTAAAGAGAAGGAAGAAAGAAATTTGAAATGGGTAAAGATACTGAATTGACAAGATCTAGTGAGCAATTACACATGGAAGAGATGAATTTCTGGCATGGACACCAGTGTTGTTGGAAATGTTTTTCTGATAAGGAACTGAGCAGATTTGGAAGAAAAAGCTGTAAGTACGGATTTGGAAAAACATGTAATCAAGCCATGTGGGCAATATCCAATTTGTCCACTAGGGCATAGCAGAAATGCTAGGCCAACATGAAAGGTGCAGATTCAGCAATAATATTGGCTGCTCTGGAAATTTTCAGGGAGTCAGGAGAGCAGAGGCACAGGTTGACCCATGCTGACCCTGGGCCCGCTCACCCTGTCAGAGAACAGAGCTCTGGAGTGAATCCAGAAGGAGAGTTCCAGAGTTCCTGTCTCACCTCTGACTCACATTGGCCTGTCTCCCTGGTATTGAGTTCACTTTTAACACCCATCTGACATTCCTCCTCTAAAAATAAACTTGGCAACCCATTTTCCAAAGTTACTTACAAATCCATGACAACATATCGAAAATTTCTATTTAGGCCATCTAGAACTTTCATATCCTCTGAAGTCAACTGGAATTCAAAAACCTATCAAAGAAGTAGAAAATTTTTATTGGTAGATTGCATAATTGTCAACTTGGAATAGCCAAGTTTATCAGAGCAGGGTGTAGAGGCAATATGTAAAATATTTGATAAGTTTCCAAAAGTTATGAAAGATCATCTCTAAACTCTCAAGTGATTAAAGAATATCAGGTAAAATATAAATCCATTCCTAGATATTATATATTGAAACTGCACAAAACTGCAGACAAAGAAGATCTCAACAGAAACTGGAGATGGAATGAAGTTGACCTGGTGTGTGCATGATTGGTTCATGTACTTAGAAGATTTAGAATAATCTAGAGGGAAAATTTTGAAACTTTTTTAGAAATTTTAGACAGTTTGGTGGTGATACAATTTGGATATTTGTCCCCTCCTAATCTCATATTAAAAACGTGATTCAACTATGATGGAAGTGGGTCCTGGTGGGAGGTGTTTGTGCCATGGGGGCATCCTTCATGAATGGCTGGGTGCCCTCCCCATGGTAATGAGTGTTCACTGCATTAGGTCACATGAAAACTGGTTTAAAAAGGAGCCTGACATTTTCTTTATTTCTTCTTCATCTCTTGCTATTTGATATGCTTCCTACTCTGTCACCTTCTACCATGAGTAAATGCTTCCTGAGGCCTCAACAAAACCAAAATGGTGCCATGATTTTTGTACACTCTGCAAAATGGTAAGCCAAATAAACCACCTTCTGGCATATTTTATCTGGCCTCAGGTATTTCTTTATAGCAGTGCACAATGGACTAATATGGAAAATTGTTACCAGGAGTGGGACATTGCTAAAAATGTCTGAAAATGTGGTAGTGCCTTTAGAACTGGGTAATTAGCACAGTTTGGAAGTATCAGGAGGGTTCAGAAGAAAATGGGAAGATAAGGGATAGTTTGGAACTTGTTAGGCATTTGGTTAAATGATTCTGACCAAAATGCTGATAAAAATATGGGCAATGAAGTCTAGGCTAATGAGGTCTAAGACCAAAATCAGAAACTTACTAAAAACTGGAACAAAGATCACCCTTTTTATCCCTTAGGAAAGAACTTGGCTGAATTGTGTCCATTCCAGGACTTTGTGGAATTCTGAACTTAGTGATGATTTAAGGGTATCTGGTGGAAGAAATCTCTAAGCAGGAAGACATTCAAGAGATAGTGTGACTGCTTCTAACAGCCTATGATCAGGTATGGGAGCAAAGGAATGACCTAATGTTGGAATTTAAAGCTTCCTGAAGCCTCTCCAGAATCTGGTGCTATGCTTTTTGTACAGCCTGTAAATTGTGAGCCAAATATAGCTCTTTTCTGTATAAATTGCCCAGCATCAAGTATTTTTTTTTATAGCAGCACAAAATGGACTAATATAGATGGATATTGTTGGATTTCTATATTTCTATATTTGTCTCCATGACAAAAACACCTCCCACCAGACCCCACTTCCATCATTGGGGATAACTTTTTTTTTTAAGTTCTAGGGTTCATGTGCACAACATGCTGTTTTGTTACATATGTATACATGTGCCATGTTGGTGTGCTGCACCCATTAACTCGTTAATTACATTAGGTATATCTCCTAATGCTATCCCTCCCTCTTCCCCTCTCCCCACAATAGGCCCCGGTGTGTGATGTTCCCCTTCCTGTGTCCAAGTGATCTCATGGTTCAATTCACAGCTATGAGTGAGAACATGTGGTGTTTGTTTTTCTGTTCTTGTGATAGTTTGCTGAGAATGATGGTTTCCAGCTGCATTCATGTCCCTACAAAGGACACGAACTAACGTTTTTTGCATTTTAAAATGAAATTAGAAGGAGACAAATATCCAAACTGTATCATCATCAAACTATCTAAATCATAAGTTTCAAAGTTGTTCTCTAGATTCTTAATCTTATAAGTACATGAACCAGTCATGTACACACAAGGTTGACTTGATTTCATCTCTAGTATCTGTTGAGATCCTCTTTGTAGAGTTGTACAGTTGTACAGTTTCACATCAGATATAGAAATACTGAAATCCAAATATATTCATCTGATTTCCATCTTCAATGAACAGGTATAATGTGAAAATTGTTCTCAACAAGATTCCAGACAGTAATTGTCCAAATCCTAACAACATCATGCTCAAAGAAAACAAGTAGTTGCTTGAAGAGGATCTCAGTATTCAAATTGGAAAGAATTTAAATATCAAAAGATGTCACTAATTGCTAGCATAATACTAAATTACTAAATTTTATTGGAATACTCTAATACAGAGAATAAGAGGAAAAGAGAATAAAAGTCATCAATTTAACAATTGATGAATCTAGGTAAGAAGCATTCATTGTATTCTTAGAATATTTGCATAGATTAGAAAATTCTCAAGTTATCCAAAGACTATTAAAATTATAAGTTTTCTATGAATAAATCTAGGAAAACATACACAAATGCCTTAAGAATGCTATGTAACATAATTTAGACAGTACAGGAAAGTTAACTCTGAAAGAAGGGAAATGTCAGAAGTACTTATGGACACTTGATGACAGGATGAAAAATCAACATAGGTGAGCAAATACGGACTTTTCAATAATTCTTAGTGGGACATTTCAGTATCAAGTGAAAATTATGTGTACATTTGCACCCTGATTTCACATATTAAAAATCAAATGATCCCAATTATAAAAGTACATTAATACTTTTATAAGATATTAATAGAATATAGTATATTACTTTCTATGACTATATATAGTATATTACTTTCTATTACTATATAATATTTTACTACATAATATAGTAATGTATTATCATGTTTCCAATATAGGAAAAGTCACGATATTAGCAACTACAAGACAATGTCATAAAGAATTTGACAATGTTAAGAATAGAAACTTTTGTTAAAACCACCATAAAGAGAATAAAAACACGGGTACATTTTGGGAGAGGCTATTTCAACAATACATCTGAAGCTCTAAAGAATATCCAGAATACGAATTTTGGATTAATTCTGCAGAGCTGCCTCATTGCCCTGCACACACATGAGACAGCCCAGCCAGGAACAGAAGGACTAGACTGAGTTCAGGTGGAGCTTAGGTTAAATTACAAACCATGAAATTGTCAGTTAAATAAATGGTTTTGTATTAAACCTCTATGTTTGAGAGGTTTTCTTTTTTATAATTTTACTTAGTATGTTTTTCTACACATAGAAAAAGACATGCAACCTAATAAAAATACCCAAAGACTTCAACAGGCACTCAAAAAATAATTCTAAGAGAATAAATACATGAAATTTATACAGAATAAACAAGGACATGAAGAAAAAATCTGCAATGATTTGAAGACTAGAGAACACCTAACCCAACTCATTTCAGAAAATGAAGAAAAGGTGATGGCCCTAGCAGAGGGATACAGAGTAAGTTGCCAACTTTATGCCAAAATTCCTGGTTTTGGTCCCATCCTGATTCTCTCCACCCATGCTGCCCCTCCTATAGTAGAATAGAAAACCCTTATGATGCACACAAAGCATTTGTGCATAGGAAATGCCCAGGAGATGGACTTAGTCCAAGGGCGTCCTGAGAAGCTTACAAGAAGCACACACGTGAAGGACACCATGCAGGAGCCCGGACGCCCACTCAAATCCTCACCTGGACATTTTCTCTGATCCGCTGCTCATTGTAGCTCTTGGCCAGGACCACAACCCCACGCTGCAGCTGGTAGCGCAGGGCAATCAGGGCTGGGGATCGTTTGTGTTTCTTTGCTAAGGCGCAAAGAACTGGGTCCTCCAAAAGAGCTGGGGAGTTCTGGTCCACCCTGGAAGGAAAGTCAGAAATGCTGAAGTCTTGAGGCTGGATTCAGTTTGGTAGGAGGCTCCCTAAACAGACTAAGGTGTTCATTCTGCACCAGAGCCTCTCAAGTGAGGCCCTTGAACAATAGCATCACCTGGGATCTCAGCAGAAATGCAAATTCTCCCCATACCCTGATTCACTGAGAGTGAACTCCAGGAGACTGAGTAGGCTATAATTAAAATTTTTCATCAAAATGGCATTTTAGGTAAACTTCCTGTTGCTTTTATTACCATAGTTTATGCCGTTGGGTTCCCAGAGCACTGTGGGCAACCAGGACAATGTCTTTGGACTTGCAGAAATCCAGCAGTTTGCTCTGGTTGAGGTAAGGATGACATTCCACCTGTAGATGATCAAGATAGAAAAGCATCAGATAATTCAAAACATATGTTAATATAAAGAGTAAAATAAGCTGAACAAAGTATAACATTAAATTTGAACTGAGACTATTACTGTCAAGTAATGATCTTTTTAATAAAAATACATTTTCTATTGCTGTCCTAAAAGTATACATAGAAATGTGATTACTGAGCATAAGCAACTCTATGAACCAGAGTTAGTTTCTAACAACCTTTGACCACTAGAATTGCACATGGCCAATTCCAGACTTGGGATAGGTTAAGATTCTGAACTTTGAACATCAAATGGTGCCAGAATGTAAGAATTTCTTTGACTTATGAGGTCAAGTTTAAAAAAGTAGTTTTATAGGAATCTCAGTAATATTTGTGTACATTTGAGCATCAAAAACCAATAATGAATAAAATCACAAATTATAGGAAAACAATCCATGTCTTCATAGTGTTGAGTGGTTAAAAGAGTGATCAAAAGTATTTGCCTTCACCAATGATATGTTTTGGCTCTTTCCCCACCCAAATCTCATTTTGTAGCTCTCATAATTCCCACATGTTGTGGAAGGGGCCCGGGGGTGATAATTGAATCATAGGAGTTGGTCTTTCCTGCGTTGTTCTTATGATAGTAAATAAGTCTCTCAAGATCTGATGATTTTAAAAATGGGTTTCCCTGCACAAGCTGTCACTTTGCCTGCTACCATCCATGTAAGATATGATTTGCTCCTCTTTGCCTTCTGCCATGATTGTGAGGCGTCCCCAGCCATGTGAAGCTGTAAGTCCATTAAACCCCTCTTTCCTCCCCACTCTTGAGTATGTCTTTATCAGCAGCATGCAAAGGGACCAATATGGTAACTTCGTACCAGTAGAGTGGGGCGTTGCTGAAAGATACCTGAAAATGTGGAAGTGACTTTGGAACTGGGTAACATGCAGAGTTTGTAACAGTTTGGAGTGCTCAGGAGAAGACAGAAAAATGTAAGAAGATTTGGAACTTTCCAGAGACTTGTTGAATATTTTTGACAAAAATGCTGATAGTGATATGAACAATAATGTCCAGGCTGAGGTGGTCTCAGATGGAGATGAGAAACTTGTTGGGAACTGGAGCAAAGGTGACTCTTGTTATGTTGTAGCAGAGACTGGTGGCATTTTGTCCCTGCCCTAGAGACTTGTGGAACTTTGGATTTGAGAGAGATGATTTAGGATGTCTGGTCAAAGAAATTTCTAAGCAAAGCATTCAAGAAATGACTTGGGTGCTGTTAAAAGCATCCAGTTTTAAAAGGGAAACAACATAAAAATTCAGAAAATTTGCAGTCTGGTGATGTAGTAAAAATTAAAAACCCATTTTCTGAGAAGAAATTCAAGCCAGCTGCAGAAATTTGCATAAGTAGCAAGGAGCCAAATGTGAATCACCAAGACAATGGGGAAAATGTGTCCAAGGCATGTCAGACACCTTTGTGGCAGCCCTTATCATCGCAGGCCCAGAGGTGGAGGCCTAGGAGGAAAAAATGGTTTCATGCGCTGGGCCCAGGGTCACCATTCTGTGTGCAGTCTAGGGACATGGTGCCCTGCATCCCAATCACTCCTGCTGTGACTAAAAGGGGCCAAGGTACAGCTCAGGCTGTGGCTGCACAGGGTGCAAGTCCCAAGCCTTTGGCAGCTTCTATGTGGTGTTGAGCCTACGGGTGCACAGTAGTTAAGAATTAAGGCATGGGGCCAGGTGTGGTGGCTCACACCTTTAATCCCAGCACTCTGGGAGGCTGAGGCAGGCAGATCACAAGGTCAGGAGTTTGAGACCAGCCTGACCAAGATGGTGAAACCCCATCTCTACTAAAGATGCAAAAATTAGCCAGGCGTGGTGGTATGTGCCTGTAATCCCAGCTACTCAGGAGGCTGAGGCAGAAGAATCACTTGAACCTGGGAGGTGGAGGTTGCAGTGAGCTGAGATCGTGCCATTGCACTCCAGCCTGGGCCTGGGCGACAGCAGCACTCTGTCTCAAAAAAAAAAAAAAAAAAAATTAAAAAAATATCAAAAAGAAAAACTGAGGTTTGGGAACCTCCACCTAGGTTTTTACCACTAGGCCTGTGCTCTCATGGTGAACTTCTGCTAGGGCAGTGCTCTGGGGTCAGAGCCCCCACACAGAGTCCCTGCTGGGGCACCACCTGATGGAGCTGTGAGAAAGGGCCACCATCCTCCAGACCCTAGAATGGTAGATCCACTGACAGCTTGCACTGTGCACCTGGAAAAGCTGCAGACACTCAATGCCAGCCCATGAAAGCAGCCAGAAGGGAGGCTGTACCCTGCAAAGCTGCAGGAGTGGAGCTGCCCAAGAACATAGGAACCACCTCTTACATCAGCATGGATGTAAATGGAGTTCCATTGACTCCTGGATGTGAAACATGGAGTCAAAGGAGATCATTTTGAAGCTTTAAAATTTGACTGCCCTGCTGGATTTCAGACTTGCATGGGTCCTGTAGCCCTTTTATTTTCGCCAATTTCTCCCACATGGAACAGCTGTATTTACCCAATGCCTGTACCCCCATTGTATCTTGGAAGTAACTAACTTGCTTTTGAGTTTACAGGCTCATAGGTGGAAGGGACTTGCCTTGTCTCAGATGAGACTTTGGACTGCGGACTTTCGATCTAATGCTGTGAAATGAGTTAAGACTTTGGAAAACTGTTGGGAATGCATGATTGGTTTTGAGTTGTGAGGACATGAGATTTGGGAGGGGCTAGGGGTGGCATGATACGGTTTAGTTATGTGTCCCCACCCAAATCTCATCTTGTAGCTCCCATAATTCCCATGTGTTGTGGGAGAGACCTGGTGGGAGATAATTAAATCATGGGGGCAGGCCTTTCCCGTGATGTTCTTGAGATAGTGAATAAGTCTCATGGGATCTGATGGTTTTATAAGGAGGAGATTTCCTGCACAAGTTCTTTCTTTGCCTGCCGCCATCTGTGTAAGATGTGACTTGTTCCTCCTTGTCTTCTGCCATGATTGTGAGACCTCCCCAGCCATATGGAACTTTAAGTCCATTAAACCTCTTTTTCTTCCCAGTCTTGGATATGTCTTTATCAGTAGCATGACAATGGACTAATACAGTGATCATGACAGTAATTTTTTTCCAGGACATGAATAACTAAAGGGAAAGAGTTAAGCTTTTAGCATATCCAAGAGGAGTAATTGTTTCTTTTCTTGACTTAGTGAAAAAACTTTTTCATAATAAAATGTAAAGTGAGAATAGTAAACTTGTAGTTAAAATTGAAAGTAATTACTTTAAAGCCCCCAGGAAAGAACAAATACAATAATAATGCAATACAAAAATTTAAAACATCATTGATGTATACTCAATCATTATGTGAAAATTTGCTGTGGAATATAACTTTCCCTTTTGATTATTTTCCCCCAGCAGATTACTAGTAATTGCAAAGGGGAGAACACGTGCCTCTGGAAATTAGATCTGGTTACCACTTGTTTAACCAAGTGATCAAAATTAGCATCACTAATTGTGGGACAATCTGCCATTTCATGCTGCCTCCTGTGGTATAATTTCAGGGATACAGCAAGGTAGAGGCAGTTTCTCACCAAAAATGTTTAACTTCTATGATATAAAGCATCCAAGTATAACTGCCAATCCACAGAAACTGACCTTTCAAAAACTTGGAACAAGTTAACTGATCAAAGTACAACAAACTGAAAGTCACAACTGGATTTTTTTTTTGTTTTCATGATATATCTTTTCTTTACTCTTTAACATTTCTCATTATTTTATAATTCTCTCTGTAGAGGTCATACACATCTTTTATTTGGCATAATTTCAGGTACTTAATCTTATTATATGGTATCTTTAAATTTTTTCATCTTCTATTTATGGTTAAAATAGAGGTATAAGAGACATTTCAATCAAATAATGGGAAATCCGAATACTGACTGGATAATCAATGATATGAGGGCATTATTATTTCCTTACATATAATAATTACACTGTTACTGGGAGAATATCTTCATTCCTATGCCATGCTTTGAAAGGGCTGTAGAGGTGAATTGTGATCATTAGAATATATTTTGAAGAGATTCAACAAATACTACATGTACTGATGCAGATCTACTCATATATACCTATATATTTGCCAGGTTGGCAAAGTGTCAACAATTTTGGATGTAGATGGTAACATGTAGATGTCCTATATTATCCCTTCAAATTTCTCTCCAATTGGAAAATTGTCATAATAAAAAAATTGAGTAAAACTAATATTAAAACCACATTAATTTCTTAACTTTTTAATTGGAAATCAAGATTTTGTATTATATTACCAAATACATAAATTTTATTTTATTTTATTTTATTTTATTTTTTTTTTTTTTGAGGCGGAGTCTCGCTCTGTCGCCCGGACTGGAGTGCAGTGGCCAGATCTCAGCTCACTGCAAGCTCCGCCTCCCGAGTTTACGCCATTCTCCTGCCTCAGCCTCCCGAGTAGCTGGGACTACAGGCGCCCGCCACTTCGCCCGGCTAGTTTTTGTATTTTTAGTAGAGACGGGGTTTCACCGTGTTAGCCAGGATGGTCTCGATCTCCTGACCTGGTGATCCGCCCGTCTCGGCCTCCCAAAGTGCTGGGATTACAGGCTTGAGCCACCGCGCCCGGCCATAAATTTTAAATACTACATGTTTCAACTGCAGACCTGTACTCATTGACTCTAAGTAGTAAAAGAGTAAGTTAGAGAACAGAACCATATGCAGAATAGATGCTTCTCAACAGTTGATTTGATGACAGAAAGCAAAGAGGTGCATCAAAATAAGATGTGGGCAGTCACAAGGTCGACTCAATGTTCTGCTAAATTTTCCTCAGTGTTGATTTCATCCACCACAACTAGTTATCTCCATAAATAGTTAACTCTCTTTTTTTTTCACTCTTTAAAGTTTTATTTCAACAACTTTGGGTCCAATTTCCACAGTTGTGTTCTGGTTAATTTAGTATACTTGCTTGACTTCCCAAAATGATAGTACTGAAATATTTGTGGGCTAGGGAGAAGAGACCACGTGAAGCATCACTGCATTTACTCAGCTTCCACAAAGCCACAGAGTTGGGCATCTGATTGTTCAATGAAATGAAGCTTTGATAGCACGCAGGAGGGCATACAGGAAAACCAGGCTGTAGACAGTCTTGCATTTGTCAAAATCAGACCAGAGGAAATCTATTCCATATATATAGAAAAGGTATCGTATTCATCTTTTTATATTACTGCAATATTTTTCTTTTCATTATCACATCATGGAGTTTCTCAAATCCTTTATTTAATGTCCTATGATTGCACAGGTAGGCTGCAAATGCCAAGGAGTTGATGAGCTCAGTTCAACCATTGCTAACAATTTCTCAATTGCTGAGAGAGACAAGTTCTTCAAGTCTAGTTTCTTAGCACCTGTAGTAAGTACATGGACATCTTTATTTTCTTATACCCTATTTTATAAAGTTCAGTTTTGACTTCTTCCATTCTTTCAACATCAACAGAGTCCACAACAAACACAATGCCATCTGTGCATCTTGCGTATGGCTTCTACAGTGTTCCTCATTTCTCCTGACCACCTACATCTCGGGAGTGAAAAGTGACTGTTTTAGAATTTTCCAAGGTTACCTTAATTTTTCAGTGTTAAATCCTTTGGTGGGTATAGTATTTACAAATTTATTGAATAGCAGCCTGTATAAAACAGTTCTTCCAGCACAGTCCGAACACGAAATAACAATGTGGAATGACTGAAATGAAGGGCAGGATGGACAGGATGGTAGTTTAGTCAGTTAGTCCATTTCCCTGTTTTCAGCTGCAAATAAGTGTTCCAAAATGAAATGCTTTCTTTTTTGTGCTTTAGAATTTTTCTTCCTAGGTGATCCAGCTGGTAAGACTCCCGTTTTGGGTCTGGGTCTAAATGGGGCAACATTAGCAGGCTTTTCTACACGAGGCAAGGGTGGGGGTTAGCACACCACGTCCTGTCAGCTTATCTCTCAAGCAGCTCTCATAAACGGGTAACTTCCTCTCCCTAACCTGGATGACTTTCACTGTTTCCAGTTAGTTCTTAGTACCTGCTCAAGAACTATGAAAACAGAGATTCCAATAAAAAGCATTCAGACATCTAAACTTTATTTAAACCCGTAGTACCTATCTTCTCTTATTCTCACTCTCTCCTGATTTATTGCTCATCCCATGCTTTTATGGCCTTTATAATTATACACATTATACTCCAAATCATCTTTACCAATCCACTCTCTGGTGGTCTTTTCAAACCTGAGAGATAAGTGCACCTTCTCCCTGAGTTCTGATTAACTACTTCAGTCCTCCTTGATGAAATTTACCTCCTCCAAAAATAGTATACAGAATTCAGCATGAAGGGCTCTGTACCTTTTTCACTAAGACTTCTCCAAGGAGAGGTACGATTAAGGGTCTTCCATGTTCTTCTAGACAGAGGCTTTGCTTTCTAAATCTTCTATTTCACAAATGTAAGTGGAACAAAACAAATGGAAGCCAGGCAGTAGGACAGGAAGATGGGTATTGAGAAGAGAAAGGAGAGGAGCCTGAGGGCCCTCACCTGGTTGCAGACGGGCTTGTACTTGAGTCCTGGCTTGTTGAGGATCATCTCCAGCTGCCTGCGGTTGAAGTTTGACACCCCGATGGACTTGGCCAATCCTGCATCCTTACACTTCTCCATGGCCTGGGAAGGGGTTGTGAGGAATTATTTGTGCAGTTGGCTGCAGATTATGATAAATGCAAGACAACTGTTAAAGCAACAACTGTTAAGATATGACAATGAAAATAGCAGTGATTCTCAAGAGAATTACAACAGATAACAGAAAAGGATAGTGACAGCAAGAAGAATTTGGGTATCCTCTTTAGGAAGCTGGAGAGAAAAATGCACATAGAGGGGGAGGAATACCTGTCTTCCTTGTCCCCAATTTATCGCCTTCATTTCCCACTATTCTATTTCAGTCATGTGTTCTTCCCTACCACTGAGGAAAACTTCCTTTGTCAAGCTCCTTAATTTCTAGTTCCAGTGGTGCATATTCCATTGGTTGCACATGAAAGCTGGGAAACAGATTTACCTCGTCTTCCTTTTCTGTACTCTGTCCTCCTAGCACTTACCTCCCATATGGCACAGAGATCCACTGTGTCGAATATTACTTTTCCATTTTCATCTGTTGGTAGTAGCGTCTCACCTGGCTGAAGTAGAAGCAGTCATTTTAATGTCACAATTTAATTTCTCCACCCATAGGCTTGTTCCCATGTACATTTTAGGATAATACACCAGGTGCTGCAATGTTCTAGAAAGTGGTGTGGGCAAAGTGTCTCACGTACGGAGTTCTAAGGCATGTCTTTAGGAGACAGGCTTCCTTTAATCTCCTACTTCCATTATATATATAAACATTTTACAGGTTTTAATGGGGTTTCACAGTTGACTTTTGTTACTTTGATCTGCTCCTATAATTTTCTCTGGGGAAATGCCACTGTTTGACTCAAAAAGTCCTTGATATCCAGCAATAAGGGATTGTATTCTTGATCCAGGTGATACAATAAGAGTTCCTTATCCCCCTGAAGATTTGATAGTACATGAGCAGGATCATAAACCAAACATGGTCTCAAATGGAAGTTCTTTTCAATATGTATTTGAAAGTTGTAAGACCCCTGGAGGCTCTCTTATGTTAATCACCATGAGCCTTGAGCTGCCTCAAAGCTATCATTGCCAACAATGAAAAAGGCTGGGACAAAAATCCAGAAAACCTCTTGGAGTTCATAGATAATTATGGAGAAAAGGTCACATTTTTAGAGTCTAGGTCAAATCTTTATTCATGGCAGTGACTACCCATTTGCATCATGCAATAAACTCTTTTTTAAATAAACTAGCCTGAGTTTTTCCCTATAAATTTAAAAGTTATGCACAACTGAAATTCATGACTAAGCAAAGCTACCAACTTCATTGTGAAACAAGCTTTAGTGAAAAAGGCAAGGATTCTCAGGTCCCATTATGGTTTCCTTTTTAAGACTCACCCAGAGTGAGTTCCACCAAATCTACTTCAGCTTAAAATGGGGAGAGATCATGGAAACTCACTGTGTACCATATGTGCAGTGATTTTTTTTTTGGCACCACAGCTGCATGAATCTCTGCATCTGTGAACATCCTAAGAGATGGACTCAGGAACCCCAATTAAGACAGGGTCTGGAAGGTGGCTATCGTTATTTTCTTGAGTTTTTGAAGCAGAGGCTTTTAAGGTTGATGTACTGTCTTCTGTTGTCATCATACGTTAGAGAAGGAAGGTTTCACTGTTTATTCAATAAAGCAGGTTAGACATTATACTTGGGACTCTTCTCCCATGTAATAATACCTACATCCTCCTTAGAAGCTTAATTCAACCATCATCATAAAGGATGGTCATGCTGACAACAGAAGAGAAAGAAGTTTGATCTCAAGATTCCTTACCTTGAGAGCCATTGGGAAATGAATAATATAGAGGTCCACATAGTCCAATTGAAGTTTTTTTAGTGAGCTTTCCAGGGCTGGTTGGACCAACTGTGGTCGAAAGAAAGTGCACCAAAGCTGCAGGGTAAAATAAAGGATTGATGTTGAATAAAAACATGAGCCAATTTTATTACTTTGCTTCACCTAATATTTAGACACTTTTCAGCATTCCAAACGGATGACCCCTGGCAAAAAATATACTCTTTGTTTATTTTGATATGACCTACCCATATGAAAGCTATTATATATTGCATATATAGTTAGTACAACTACTGAACAATGGAATTAAAATTTTCCGTAGGTAAAAATTGATATCAAGTAATAATTCTGATTATCTGAACTGTGAGAGAAATTATAAAGCATTTGAATAGTCTAATTTTCTCATCCATTGAACCCAATGGGTAAGAATAAGTATTCCTGTTTAGAAACGGAAGAGCAAAAACTTGTTACATGCTGACAAGTGTTGAGCATCATTCAAGATACTTTTGTTATCTGTTGTTTCATGCTTATAGGGCTCTCTTATGTTGCATCTCCCTGCCTCCCACGCTTTTCAATGAAAAGGACAATTGAGATTCAGAATAATAAGATACTGAAGAAAGTCATCCCAGACATAAGAAAAACTAAAATATGATTATAGGTCTCTGTGAATCTGTAGTCTAGGTTAAACCATCCTGATTTGAGTTTTTGTTCCCAAGTTTGTGGATCAGAGGCAGTGTTAGCATGCCTCTCCCACTTGGAAAGACAGAATAGCGTGTAGAGATTCACAATGCAAACTTTTTTCCAGGAAGCAAGGAAGTAACTGAATAGGAAAACTGAAAGAATCCACAGACCCTTTGAAAGAAGTGGCAGGCTGCAGCCTACACTGTGAGACAGATGAAAAACTAAGTGCCCAGAGTGTGAGAAGGGGAGAAACTGCCTCCAGAATACCCTTCCCCACCAGGGACTCTGAAAATTCAGGCCATGGGTGTAAGGCCTTAACCCTACCCAGGCTCAGAGCTGATTTAGGGAGAGGTGAGAAATAAAGTAGAAGCAGCAGTGACAAGTGCCACAAGGGTATTGCCAATCTGCAGCATGGACTGAAGGAAGCCATTTCTTATTTTATCTCACAGGGGACATCAGGGAAGTCAGTCAATCTGAACTTAGGGAGTTCAGGCACATGCCACAGATCGAAAGAGGCTCCCAGCTGAATTTCATGATATTAATACTATCTCGAGTAGGGATGAGCTCCTTTGGCCAGAACTCTGGAGGAAAGCAGGAAGTGTGCTGCAGATAAATGCAGAAGCCTGGCACCTGGCCTTGCAGGTGGATGGGCAGGACATAGCTTGAAAGCCAAAGTTGCTGTCTCCACAGGAAAAGCTTACGGCCCATGGCAAGTCTGAGTTCTGAGCACAGGCTGCTTAGAACTTAGTTCAGTGCTCTTAGAGCACTGTGGAACTGGGATCTGCCTTCTAACTGCATGCGATCTTGGTGAAGCTTACTGTCACTAGCTACTCCCTACTCCATGTGTGAACGCTTTTGTGCAGCAAAGGCAGTTATGCTTCCCTTTGGAACATTACCCCAGTAGTCTGAGCACCATCCCCTGATGCTCACAGCAGCTGTAGCTAGTCTCCAGAAAGTCAGAGTGCATACTTGCCTAACCCTGACCAAACTTGGTTGTGCCCCTCCACCCACCCTGGTAGCGTAACACACAATAAATTTTTAGAAAATTTATTGCCCTGCCCATCACCTGAGAAACCAGAATACCTCCCCAGGGCAACATAAGGGAAGTTCAAATCTCACTGCTACCACCACAGCTGGTGCTCTTTTGCAAGTGCCATCTCTTGGTTGGAGGACAACCAACACAGTTCATCACAGAATATCTAGGTAGACTAACACTGCACCCAGGTAGGAGAAAACTTGTGTATGATCTCAGCTACCACCATTGCCTGCAACTACCTGGCCAGACAGAAGTCCTGAGTGTGGCCATGGGACAAGTTTGCTACTATTATAACCAACATTTGAGAAAGCCAGCACATCAGGGCTATCTATAATCAAGGCATCTCAGGGTCTATGTCACTTCCCTGCCTTTCCCATGACAGCTGGAGCTGGTACCCACTGCTGGGAGACTTGAAGACAGGCCACATCACCGAATCCCTTGCAAATATTTCCCAGCACTAGTCTAGAGTGAGGCAACCTCACTACTGGGTGGCTAGACCCAGAAGAGCAATAACAATCACTGTAGTCTGGCTCTCAGGAACTCCTACTCTCAGGGTAAGGGGGATAGCATCACATCAAGGGAACATTCCGTGGAACAAAATAATCCAGAGAGCAGGCCTCGAGTCTCACATCTTTCCATAGGTGGAAAGTTTCAGCAGACACACGATTGCAGTGCTGGGTTCAGTAGGGAAAGTCTAAACCTCTACTCACAACAGTCAAGCAGCCTTGGTGCTCATGAAAGGTCTTAGAGAAGGGGTGGTCTTTCCCCTCTTGTCCATCACTGCAGACAAAGCTAGGGCTTCTCCCAGAGAAGCTCAGCATTGGTATACCTATAGCCAGCCTTCCTGGAACATTTCAGCATGACTGCATCCCCACAGGAGGAGTACTTCCCAGGTGCAGGCTTCCATGAGCAGCAGTCATGATTTCTCCCTACTTGGAACATTTGCGTTCCTACAGACGAAAAGTGGTGCCTGTCTGATCTCAATATCCAGAACACTGGGACAAAAGAGGCTGGGAGGTGGATAGCTTTCCTGTCAGCCTGGCAGGTGAGCTGTTCAATTCCCACCTATGAGTGAGAACATGCGGTGTTTGGTTTTCTGTTCTTGCAGTAGTTTGCTGAGAATGATGGTTTCCAGCTGCATCCATATCCCTACAAAGGACACGAACTCATCCTTTTTTATGGCTGCATAGTATTCCATGGTGTATATATGCCACATTTTCTTAATCCAGTCTGTCACTGATGGACATTTGGGTTGATTCCAAGTCTTTGCTATTGTGAATAGTGCTGAGATAAACATACGTGTGCATGTGTCTTTATAGCAGCATGACTTATAATCCTTTGGGTATATCCCCAGTAATGGGATGGCTGGGTCAAATGGTATTTCTAGTTGTAGATCCTTGAGGAATCGCCACTGTTTTCCACAATGGTTGAACTAATTTACAGTCCCACCAACAGTGTAAAAGTGTTCCTATTTCTCCACATCCTCTCCAGCACCTGTTGTTTCCTGATTTTTTAATGATTGCCATTCTAACTGGTGTGAGATGGTATCTCATTGTGGTTTTGATTTGCATTTCTCTGATGGCGAGTGATGATGAGCATTTTTTCATGTGTCTGTTGGCTGCATAAATGTCTTCTTCTGAGAATTGTCTGTTCATATCTTTTGCCCACTTTTTGATGGGGTTGTTTTTTTCTTGTAAATTTGATTGAGTTATTTGGAATAATTAAGGAAAACTTTCCTGGCCTGGCTAGAGATTTAGATATCTAAAGAAATCCTGGGAAATTCATTGCAAAAATACCACCACCAAGGCACAAGTTCATGAAGCTACCTAAAGTCAATATGAAGGAAATAATTCTAAACGCCGTGAGACAAAAGCATCAAGTAACTTACAAAGAAAAATCTATCAGACTAACAGGAGGCTTCTCAGCAGAAACCTTATAAGCTAGAAGGGATTGAGGTCCTATCTTTAGCCCTCTTAAAATAATTATCAGCTAGGAATTTTGTATCCAGCAAAAGTACATCTCGTAAATGAAGGAGAAAGTCATTTTCAGACAAATGCTTAAGGAATTTGCCACTATCAAACCAGCACTACAAGAAATTCTATAAGGAGTTACAAATCTGGAAACAAGAGCTCATTATGCACCCAGTAGAATCTCCTGAAAGCACAAAACTTACAAAGCCTATTAAACAATAACACAACAAAAAACCAAAGTATATAATAACTAATATGATAAATAGAACAGTGCTTCCTATCTCAATATTAACATTGAACATAAGTGGCCTAAGTGCTCCACTTAGAAGATACAGAATGGCAGAATAGATAATAAACCACAAACCAAATATCTTCTGTCTTCAAGAGACTCACCTCACACATCAGGATTTGTATGAACTCAAGGCAAAAGTGTGAAAAAAAAGATTCCATGCAAATGGAAACCAAAAGTGAGCATGAGTTGCTATTCTTATATCAGACAAAATAGATTTGAAGGCAAAAATAGTAAAAAAAAAAAAAAAAAAAAAAAAAAAAAAAAAAAAAAAAAAAAAAACAAGGTCATTACATAATGACAAATGAATGAATCCAACAAGAAGATATTATAATCTTGAATTTATATGCACCTAACACTGGAGCTCCCTGATTTATAAAACAATGACTACCAGACCTAATAAATAAGATAGCAGCACAATAATAGTGGGGGACTCAATACTCTACTGTACAGCATTAGTCAAATAATTGAGACAGAAAATCAAACAATGGATTTAATTGTACTCTTAAAAAATGGACTTAACAGATGTTTACAGAAAATTCTACCCACCAATTGCAGAATATACATTCTTCTCATCAGCACATAGAACATTCTCCAAGATAGATTATATGATAGGCCACAAAACAAGTCTCAATAAATTTAAGAAAATCCAAATTATATCAAGTATCTTCTCAGAACTAAGTGGAATAAAACTAGAAATCAACTCTGAAAGGAATCCTCAAAACTACAAAAATACATGGAAATTAATCTGTTCTTGAATGTGGATTAACAAAATCAAAATGACAAGTAATTTTTTGAAATAAATTATAATATTTACAGTTATCAAAACCTCTGGGATACAGCAAAAGCAGTGCTAAGAGGAAAGTTCATAACATTAAATGCCTACATCAAGAAGTCTGAAACAGCACAAATTCACAATCTAATGTCACACCTCTATGAACTAGAGAAACAGGAAGAAACTAAACCCCAGACTAGCAGAAGAATAGAAATAACGAAGATCAGAGCAGGACTAAATGAATTGAAATAAAAAAGTTACAAAAGATCAATGAAGGTAAAAGCTGGCTCTTTGAAAAGATGAACAAAATTGAGACCATTAGTGAGATTAACCAACAAAGGAAGAGAGATCGAAATAAGCGCTCAATTAGAAATGAAACTGGACACATTACAAATGATACCACAGAAATACAAAACAATCATTTGAGACAACTAAGGATACCTTTATGTGCACAGACTAAGAAAATCTAGAGTAAATGGATAAATTCCTGGAAACATACAACCCTCCTAGATTAAATCAGGGAGAAATAGTAAACCCAGAAAAGACCAACAAGAAGCAGCAAGATTGAATCAACAACAACAAAATTGCCACCAAAAAGTCCAGGTTCGGGTGGATTCACAGCTGAATTCTGCCTGACATTCAAAGAAGAATTGGTGCCAATCCTAATGAAACTATTCAAAAATATAGAGAAAGAGGGAATCCTGCCTAAATTATATGAAGCCAGCATCGCCCTAATACTAATACCAGGAAAGGACATAACAAAAACAAAAAGCAGAAAAAGAAAACTCTAGACCAATCTCCCTGATGAACACAGATGCGAAAATCCTCAAGAAGACACTAGCTAACCAAGTCCATCAGCGCATCAAAAATATATCATGATCAATGGGTTTCATCCCATGGGTGCAGGGATGCTGTAATATACACAAGCCAATAAATATGAGGTATCACACAAAGAGAATTAAAAACCAAAACCATATGATCATCTCAATAGATGCAAAAAAAAAATTAATAAAATCCAGAATCCATTTATGATTAAAAACCCTCAACAAACTAGGCATAAAAAGCATGTATTAACAAATCCATAGCCAACATCATACTGAATGGAGAAAAATTGAAAGCATTCCCGAGAACTGGAACAAGATGAAGGATACCCAATTTTTACCACTTCTGTTAAACGTAGTACTGGAAGTCCTAGCCAGAGTAATCAGGCAAGGCAAAAAAAGAAAGGGCATCCAAATTGGAAAAGTAAGCCAAAGTATTGCTGTTTGCTAATAATATGATCATATACCTACAAAACCCCAAAGCCTCATCCAATAAGGCTCCTCTATCTGACAAATTCAATAAAGTCTCAGGTTACAAAATCAGTTTACAGAAATTAGTAGCACTGCTATTCAACAACAACCATGCTGAGAGTCGAATTAAGAATTCCATTTACAACAGCTGCAAATAAAATCCCTAGGAATATGCTTAACCAAAGAGTTGAAAGATCTCTACAAAAAAATACACAACACTGCTAAAAGAAATGATACATAAACAAATGGAAACACATCCCATGCTTATGGATAGAATCAATAGTATGAAAATGACCATATTCCAAATTCATATGAAACCACAAAAGGGCCTCAATAGCCAAGGCAATACTAAGCAAAAAGAAGAAATCTGGAGGCATTATATTACCAGACTTCAAATTATACTACATAGCTATAGTTACACAAACAGCATGGTACTGGTATAAAAAATAGGAACTTAGATCAATGAAACAGAGAACCCAGAAATTAGGCCAAATACTAATCTTTGTTCGACAAAGCAAACAATATAAATTAAGGAAAATAACCCTATTCAATAAATGGTGCTGGGACAACTGTCAAGACACATGTAGAAGAATAAAACTGGAAGCCATCTCTCACCGTATGCAAAAAGCAACTCAAGACGGATCAAAGACTTAAGTCTAAGACCTGAAACCATAAAAATTCTAGAAGATAACATTGGAAAAACTCTTCTTTACATTGGCCTGTACGTTGGCATCAGCAAAGAATTTATCTCTAAGACCCCAAAATGCAAATGTACAAAAAGCAAAAATAAGACCTAATTAAACTGAAAAGATTCTGCACAGCAAAAGAAATAATTATGTGAGTAAACAGACAACCTACAGAATGGGAGAAAATGTTTGCAAACTATGCATCCAGCAAAGGACTATTATTCAGAATCTACAAGGAACTTAAGTCGCCAAGATAAAAACAACTCTGTTGAAAAGTGGGCAAATAACATGAATAGACATTTCTCAAAAGAAGTATACAAATAGCCAATGAACATATGAAAAAGTGCTCAACATTACTAATAATCAGGGAAGTACAAATTAAAATCACAATATCACACCACCTTCTGCAAGAATGGTTATAATTAAAAAGTTGAAAAAACAGAAGTTGGCATGAATATAGTAAAAAAAGAACACTTTTACACTGCTGGTAGGAATGTAAATGAGTATAATCATTATGGAAAACAGTATGGAGATTCCTTAAAGAACTTAAAGTAGATCTATCATTTGATTCAGCAGTCCCAATACTGGTATCTAACAAAAAGAAAAGTCATTATATGAAAAAGACACATACCCACACATGTTTATAGCAGTACAATTCACAATTGCAGAAATATGAAACCAACCCAAGTGCCCATCAACCAATGTGTGAATAATGAAAATGTAGTATATATATACATCATTGAATAGTGTGTATATAAAAAGGAATGAAATAATATATTTTGCAGGAACTTGGATGGAGCTTGAGACCATTATTCTAAGTAAGCTGATTCAGGAATGGAAAACCAAACACTGTACATTCTCACTTTTAAGTGGGAACTAAGCTATGAGGATGTATAGACATACAGATTATATAATGAACTTTCAAGAGTCATTGTGGGTTAGGTTGGGAGTAAGGTAAGGGATAAAAGCCTACATATTGAGTACAATGTCCAGTGATCGCCTGACAGCTTCACTTAAATCTCAGAATCACTACTATAGAATTGATTCATGTAACCAAAATCCGCTTGTACCCCCAAACCTATTGAAATTAAAATATAAATTCATAAAAAAATTACTGAGCTGAGGCTCAAAACCTAAAGTAACTTTCAAGTAATAAATTTGAACACAATAATGATGAGAAAGGCATCATCATTCTCTGCCTTTTATTTCAGTTTTAATACATGAATATGTGTGAATAAATTTGAACTAATAAGCACAATTCACCCACAACTACTGAACCAGTTACAGAATTGTCATCTTCACACTATCACATTAAATACATGTGCATGCATGCCCATCATAGGCACAGTACCTTTGAAGTGTAGAATATGTCTTCTCTCTTCACACTGCCCTCTGCAATCTTGCTTCGGATGGCCAGTCCTATTTGTTCCTCATTGTTGTATAAATAAGCAGAATCAATATGGCGGAAGCCGGCTTCTATTGCTAATTTGGTGACCTCCACAACTCTGTTCCTCGGAACCTGAAGGAGCAACGGAAAGTAGTATTTGGTGATTAATGTGCTTGAGAGGTAGTGACACAGGAAAAGTTCCTTTGTCCTCACAGGGTGTGCGATGGGAGAGTGGTCAGTGTTCTGCTGCTCAGACCTCTAGGGGAGCATACAGATGGGGGCAGGTTGTGGGGCTCCGAGCCCGCAGCAGTGTCTAGGTGTGGATGTTTACAGCTTCTGAAGCCCCAGTGGGCGTGTGTTACAGGGTGCTCTTTCAGTTTTGTTCTTTTAGTTTTGCCATCTACAGCCTTGTGTTAACCAGCTCAATTAGACCCTCTACCTTGTTGCAAGGACAGAGGGCTTTCTGTATCCTGGATTCTTGCTTTGGTGCACCAGAAGGATCGGATCACACCTGGGCTTGGAGAATGAGTGCAGGGTTTTATTGAGTGGAGAGTAGAGGTAGCTTGAGGGAAGTCAGAAGGGGATGGAGTAGGAACGTTTTTCCCCTATCAGCAGCCTGCATTGTCTTTTGACTGCCCTAGGTCAAATTCAGCGTCATTCTGCTTCTGCCAGTAGGTGGCCCGCTGGCGTGCTGGTGCCTTTTGGTGTGTTTCTCTAGATGTCCAGCTGCGTGTGTTCCTTTGCCGATGTGCTCCTCTCAAAGTCCATCCGGTTCTGTCTCTGCCTTTCTAAGATTTGGGGTTTTTACAGGCACAGGATGTGGGCATGGCAGGCCAGGGTGGTCTTGGGAAATGCAACATTTGGGCAGGAAAACAAAAATGCCTGTCCTCACCTAGGTCCCTGGAGGTGGAGCCCTAGCCAGGGACCACATCCTCCTCCACCCAGCACTTCCCTTCCCCGCTTCTGTATAATTTAAAGAGACCACGCTCTTCCCTTCCCAGCACTTCCGTATCAGTAGTTCAGGCACCAGCAATGACCTTCACAAAAATCACATTATCCTCGTGTCTTGGGTTAGTTCTACATGTGGAGTGATAAACCCATCCTAATTTGCTTTAGTCTTTCCTAGTTAGTAATAAAGATTGGGTATCCCTGGACCTCTTCAGTCCCAGGCAATTACTGGTTAATCACTAGCGTGAAGTTTCCCAACAAAAACTTCAGATTTAGTCATTTGTTGGAAAAATTAACAAGACTCAACTTATAGTTATTATTTGAGACAGTCTCTGTCACCCAGGCTGGTATAAAGTGGCACAACCTTGGCTCACTACAAAATCTGCCCCCACCCCCACCTTCTTCACCTCGGGCTCAAGTGATCCTCCCACCTCAGCCTCCCAAATAGCTAGGACCAGACAGGCACCATGATGCCCGGTTAAGTTTTTATATGTTTGGTAGAGAGGGGATTTCACTCTGTTACCCAGGCTCAAAGTCCCGAGCTCAAGGGATCCACCTGGCTTGGCCTACCGAAGTGCTGGGATTACAGGCATGAGTCACTGCATACCCACTTCTAATTATTTTTTAATATAGTGAAATTAACACATGGAAAAAGGCACACGGAAGGAATTATGGTAAGAATACAGTGTAAGTTCCTATGATTAGTCTCTCAGTGATGTTGCAGGAAACACACTGACTTCTCCAGCAATGTTGACTACAAGGGATGCTATTTGGAGACTCAATTCCCAAGATTTTAACTGGGTGCTGGTTACATTGACCCAGTCTGTATGGCACCCACCAAACTTCCAGTCTTGTAAAGAAAGCAGGTATACAGAAAGCCTACACTTTGTACAACCAGTTAATTATAGACAGCACCCTTATCAGTTAGGAAAGGGTAAGAAATTCAACTTCTCAGATACTAGCCAGGCTCCAACTTTGAAAACAGGTGCATCTACGGGTGGCAGTCTATTGTGCTAACTCCTTTCTACACAGCCATTAGCCATTCTGTGTGCATGACAGAACTAAATACTAGGAGTAAAGACATACACTCCAAGTATGTAGATTTATACCTAAGAAGTTAACTGCAACCTGTGAGAGATTAGTAAAGTACGCTTTATCCCTAACAAATAAGATCAACTCTTTTAGGAATGATATAATTTCAGTGAAATTTAAAATTATTGACTTATCTACCAAATTTGGATAAAGATTTTAAAGGTATATTTTTTAAATGACAAAATCATAAATGAAACAATTTTCTATTTTAATGTAAGTATTTTGGAAGCTTTGTTTTTCTAGTGAAATTAAAAGGAACTAGATGCCAGGTCTCACTGCCTTCCCCTATACCAGCCCTGATCTTCTCTTTGCTGTGCAAGCACTCAAGGTTTACCAAGGCTAGAGCTTCTGTGTTGTGTTTTTCCTTACTTCCCCTTCATGCCAATTTGCATTACAAAGTGAACCACTCCTGTTGATGGTCTTCAGGGTGTTTCTCTGTCAATTCTTACAACATATAGTTGATCAAATTTAGACACAAATTTTATGTGACTAGTCCTTATTAACACACTTAGTAGTCTTGGAATACAAGTTTTCTTCCAATGTAGAAATAGCTCAGTCTAGAAAAAAAAGTCTCCATTTTGCCCACTTCTGTGTCAGAGGACCACCCCTATCATTTTGATACAAATTTCTTAAAGTTATTTTTCCTGTCAGGTAATTTTCCTAGAGTTGAGAGTTATACAGGGTATCAAGTCCAGGACCAGTATTACTGTGTCATGCTCAAGGCCACGCGGCAGCTCAGCAATACTATCCCAACGGTTTTCATACACCCCATCTTTAGGCGCTGTTGCCACAAAGGTTTCTTTTGATCATGTCTAGTGGAAGAATAAAAGATTTCTTCAACCACAGAAATAAACAGAGAAACCATTCTCACTGCAGTCATCTCCTACAAAGGGAACTACCAGGCAGTGTTCTTCACTGCTGAGTTTTATTTATTCTGCCAAGCTGGGCAATACACAGAAACAGCAGATAAAAACAGTGTACAAAATAAGCAGTAAATTACTGTATGATAGACCTCAGTGCAAAACAAACATTGACTACCTTTTCTCTTTGAACATAGAATAGCTCTAGCCTAGTAAGACAGACCAGATGAGTCACACAGAGTAACAGGAACACAAAGCTGAACAACCCAGGTCATCGTCCACTTATTCTAGCTTTGCTCTTTTAAATGCTCAACGCTGAAAATGTGATTATTACCTCTGGAGGTGCATAGGAGCCAAATCCCAATACGGGCATGAAGTGACCATCATTTAGCTCCACACGCTGATATTTGGGATCCATTGCATGTCACTTCTTTCACTAAGCAGATCCTGTTTCCTTTGTCAACATCTGGTATTTATATCCAGGGGTTATATAAACAATGGGCAGGTAATGCTGCACTGCTCCCTGGGGCTAATCAATGAAATGCAGGAGGAAGCAAGTGACAGTGTATTACACAAGATGTGAAGAAAATTGAATCCGGTTCACTTGTTTCTTATCAAAGAGAATTTTTAAGTACATGATTATATAGTGAAAATATTTTTTCTAAAGTGAAATTTTCTATTCAGAATCCATCTATCTATATATAATAAACTCATCCAACAGATTTATAGAATGATTGGTGATCATGTTAGACTATAAAATAACTCCAGCTACAAATCTCATTTTTGTTAATGCCATGATGATATCTCATCTTTATCTTCTGTCATTTGAAATAATCAACCATCTTACATCTTTCACACAGACAGTATTCAAAAGAATGACTAGTGAGCATTTTTTTAAAATGATGACCCTCAATAAAGAAACAAAACCAAAGAAAATTTCTCTTTTTACATTTTTTTCATCAGCAAATTAATTTTGTTTCTTCTTTCTTTTAATTGTAGTAGGAATTTTCATTCCTGACGGAGGTGCAGTGCTCATGATGTGGCAATCCTGCAAAGGTTCAAAGGGAAAAGAAAAATTCTGACACGATGTTTATTGGAGTATTAATTATTAACAGTGTTTGGACTTTGGACATCATTTGCTATATGCAAAGAGTGCTTAAATAGTGTTCGTATTTTCCATCCAGTTTTATAAGAAACCAGCAAAAGTAACTTCCCAAAAACCTGATAACTATTTTATATAATTTGTGATCTTATTAAATATTATAAAGAAAAAAGTAATTAAAATAAATTGGTGAATAATCCTCAGATGGCATAATTTTACTTGTTTCTCCCGTTGGAGGGCAGATTAGAAAATGATGATTAGGCTGGGGGCAGTGGCTCATGTCTGTAATCCCAGCACTTTGAGAAGGCCAAGGCGGCAGGATTACTTGAGGTCAGGAGGTCGAGACCAGCCAAGGCCAGCATGGTGAAATCTTGTCTCCATGAAAAATACAAAAATTAGTCGGGTGTGGTGGTAGATGCCTGTAATCCCAGTTACTCAGAGGCTGAGGCGAGAGAATTGCTTAAACTCAGGAGGCAGAGATTGCAGTGAGCCAAGACTGGGCCACTGCACTCCAGCTTGGGCGACAGAGCAAGACTGTCTCAAAAAAAAAAAATAAAATAAAATAAAAAAAAATTAACATCTCTGAAGTATCCACACCAATATCAGTTGTTGTCTGACAACTGGCTGACAACTGGCTATTTTAAGAATAGCCATTCTGACTGGTATAAGATGATATCTCTATGTGCTTTTGATTTGCAACACCCTCTTTGCTTCTATTCACTTCTTCCTAAAAGAAACAATAAAAGAAAATAATTAGGCAAATTACTACACATGGAAGCAATGGAATATAATAGAGCCATTTAAAAATTTCACACAGAGTGTCATCAGCAGGATGGTGGATTACAAAGCTCTCAAATCTCCCATGGAATTATCAAAAAAAAATCTGAAATGAACTAAAATAAACTCATTTATTTATAGAGTGGCTCAGTAGAGATGCAGGGTGACGATAGATGCACAGATGCCACTGGCAAGAGATTAGGGGGAAGAGACATACAATAGGCCATCTGCGGCACTGAGGAGAAGCTGAGCTGTGAATTTTTGACATGATAAGGTATTCAAAAGCCACTGGGCATTTGGAGAAATCAAATAGGGCACACAGAGTCTAGGCAGATGCATATTCAGAAAAGACCTGAGAAGACCTTAAGTTTTCATGTAGAGCTGACGCCGAGACTAAGAATATGCCAAGCATATTAGCTGATTATTGTCATGACACAGAAATAATATAGAGTGTGAAATGTGGCTGTTTTTCAAATGTGCAATAAAAACAATAAAGCTACAAAGAAACAGGAAAACAACATAAGCTGACAGAAACTGTGAAGAATTACCGGCATTGATATTAGTAAAGAAAGACTTTCTGATTTTTATTTCTTATTAAAATCTTAAATCATTGTAGATTAAATAGGCACATGTGTAGGTTTGTTGTATAGACACGTTACATACTGGTGAGGTTTGGGCCTCTAGTGTACACATCACTCAAATAGTGAACATTGTACCCAATAGGAAGTGTTGTAACCTTTGCCCCTGTCTCCACCTTTCTCCCTTTTGAAGTATTTGATGTCTATTTCCATGTTTATGTCCATGTGTGCCCATTGCTTAGCTTCCCCTTATAAATGAGAATATGTGGTATTTTGTTGTGTTTCTAAGTTAACTTAGAATGATATCCTCTAGTTCCATCTATGTTGCTGAAAAGGATATAATTTCACTCTTTTTAGTGGATGCTTAGTATATGTATGTACATTTAGTGTATATATATGCATATTAGTATGTATATGCACATTTTGCTTTCTTTCCACATCCATATTGATATTTGTTGTTTTTTTTTGACATTTTAATAATAGTCATTCTGACTGCTGCAAGATGATATCTCAATGTGTTTTTAATTTGCATTTTTCAGATGAGTATTAAGAACAGTTTCCTGTATATTTGTGAGCTGCTTGTATGTCTTCATTTGATGAATGTCTGTTCATGTCTTTTGCCTAATTTTTAATGGGATTGTTTGTTTACTTGTTGGATTGAGTTCCTTATAGAATCTAAATAAAAGTCCTTTGTTGGAGCCTAAATTTGAAAATATTTTTCCCATTCTGTAGATTTTCTGTTGATTATTTCTCTTGCTGCCCATAAGTTTTTTAGTTTAATTCCCATTTATCTGTCTTTGTTGCATTTCCTTTTTGGCATCTTCATCATTATATCTTGACCTAGCTCAATGTCCAGAAGAGTTTTCCCAAGGTTTTCCTCTAGGACATTCATAGTTTCAGATCTTCCTTGTAGGTCTTTAATCCATGTTGATTTAACTTTGCCAATGGTAAGAGATAGGGGTTTAGTTTCATTTATTCTGCTTTGGCTAGCCAATTTTCTCAATACCATTTAATGATTACAGTGTCCTTTTCTCATTGTTTGTTTTTCTTTAACTTTGTCAAAGTTCAGTTGGTTGTATGTCTGTAGCTTTATTTCTAGGTTCTCTCTTTTATCCACGTGTCTACTGTTGTACCAGTACCATGTTGTTTTAGTTACTATAGCCTGTTAGTATAATTTGAAGTCAGGTAAAGTGATACCTGTGACTTTGCTCGTTTGCTTAGGATTGCCTTTTTATGAAATTTAGATTTTTTTTTTTTTTGTAATTTGAAGAATGATGTTGGTAGTTTGTTAGGAATTGCATTGAATCAGTAGTTTGCTTTGGGCAGTATGATCATTTTCATGATATTGATTCTCCCAATCCATGAGCATGGTAATCTTTTTATTTGTTTCATCCATGATTTTTTTCATCAGTATTTTGTATTTCTGCTTGTAGAGATCTTTTACCTGCTTAATTTTATTTATATCTAGATATTTTATTTTGTTTTTGTCTATTGCAAATGGAACTGAGTTATTAATTGGGTTTTAGCTTCAACATTATTGGTGTAGAGAAATCTACTGATTTTTCTACATTGATTTCGTATCTTCAAATTTTATTGAAAAAATTTTTTTCAATCAAGTCAAGTCCTTTGAAGCAGTCATTATAGTTTGATAGGTATAAAACCATGTCATCAGAAAAAATTGATAATTCGAATTTCTCTTTTCCAACCTGGATGGCTTTTATTTTTTTCTATTGCCTGGGTTTTCTGGTGAGGACTTCCAGTTCTATGTTAAATAAGAGTGGTGACAGTGGACATTCTTGTCTTGTGCCAGTTCACAGGGAGAATGCTTTCAACATTTTCCCATTCCCTTCCCATTAGGAAGATGTTGGCTGTGGGTTTGTTATGTATGACTCTTATTATTTTGAGATATATCTTCAATACATAGTGTGTTAAGCGTTTTATGAGAAAGAAATGTTGGATTTTATGAAATGCTTTTGTGTCTCTTGAGATGATCGTATGGTTTTTGTTTTAAATGTTGGTTATTTGGTAAATCAAATTTATTAATTTATGAATGTTGAAACATCCTTTATTCCTGCATTAAAACCTACTCGATCATGATAAATTATCTCTTTGATGTGCTCTTGGTTTCAGTTTGGTAGTATTTTGTTGAGAAGTTTTGCGTCCATGTTCATCAGGGATATTGGCCTTTAGGTTTCATTTTTTTGGTATCAGGGTGACACTTGTTTCCTCTAATGAGGAATATCATGAAATAGCTTCAGGAAAGTTTGTTTTGGGTCTTTGTACATCTCATAAAATTTGGCTGTGAATCCACCTCGTCCTGGGATTTTCTTTGTTCTTGCTCTTTTACTGATTAAATGTGCTTGCTTATTATTGGTGGGTTTAGAATTTCTATTTATTTCTGGTTCTATTTTGAAAACTTGTGTATTTCCAAAAATTAAATCATTTTCTTTAGGTTTTCTATTTTGTGTGCATGGAGATGTTCATAGTAATATTTGTTTGTTTGTTTGTTTGTTTTTGAGACGGAGTCTAGCTCTGTTGCCCAGGCTGGAGTGCAGTGGCGCGATCTCGGCTCACTGCAAGCTCCGCCTCCCGGGTTCCCGCCATTCTCCTGCCTCAGCCTCCCGAGTAGCTGGGACTACAGGCGCCCGCCACATCGCCCGGCTAGTTTTTTTTTTGTATTTTTTAGTAGAGACGGGGTTTCACCGTGTAGACCAGGATGGTCTCGATCTCCTGACCTCATGATCCACCCGTCTCGGCCTCCCAAAGTGCTGGGATTACAGGCTTGAGCCACCACACCCGGCCCATAGTAATATTTGTTAGTTTTTGTGTTCTGTTCTAACAGTTGCAATGTTGCCCTTGTCATTTCTGATTTTGCTTATTTGAATTTTCTCTCTTTCTTGGTTAATATAACTAGTAGTCTATAATTTTTTTTAACCTTTCAAATAACACATTTTTAATTTCTTTGATTCTGGCATCAGTGTTTTAGTCTCAATCTCATTTGGTTCTCCTGTAATGTCTGTTATTTTGTCTTCTGCTAGCTTTGGGTTTGATTCTTGTTTGTTCTTATTTTTCTAGTTCTTAGAGATGTGATATTAGGTGGTTAATTTGAGATGTTTCTGTCATTTTTTTTTTGAAATGGATTCTTGCTCTATTGCCCAGATTAGAGTGAAGTGGCACGATCGCAGCTCACTGCACATTCTGCATCCTGGGTTCAAGTGATTCTCATTCCTCAGCCTCCCGAGTAGCTAGGATTGCAGGCACCCGCCACCACACCCAGGTAATTTTTGTAGTTTTAGTGGAGATGGGGTTTCGCCATCTTGGCCAGGTTGGTCTCAAACTCCTGACCTTGTGATCCACCCACCATGACCTCCCTAAGTGCTGGGATTACAGGCATGAGCCACCACATCTGGCCTATTTCTGTCTTTTTGATGTAGACATTTACCACTACACTTACCTCTTAGCACTGCTTTTGCTGTATGTTAGAAGTTTTGGTAAGTTGTGTCTCTATTTTCATTGTTTTCAAAATATGTTTTTGACTTATGCCTTTGTTTAATGTTCATCCAAAAGTCATTGAAGACAAGTTTCTTAGTCTCCATGTACTTGTATCATTTTGAGAATTCCTCTTGGTATTGATTTCTAAATTTATTCTCTTATAGACCGAGAAGATACTTGATATAACATCAATTTTTTGAATTTATTGAGGCTTGCTTTTGAATTTATTGAGACTTGCTTTGTGGTCAGGCATATGGTTGATTTTGCAGGATGTTCCATGCAGAGATAAGAAAAATATATACTCTGTGGTGGTTGTGTATAATGTACTGTAAATACCCATTAGATCCATTTCATCTAGAGGCTAGTTTATATCTGAAGTTTCTTTTTGACTTTCTGCCTTGATGACCTGTCAGGTGTTATCTATGCAGTGTGGAAGTATAGCAGCAAATGTTTTCTCATATGTCTAGTGGTATTTATTTCATGAATCTGGATGCTTCAGAGTTGAATGCATACATATTTAGGATAGATTGTGTTTTTCTACTGTTTTCAGTTGGAAGTCACTTTCAACTTATATAAGAATGGCTACTGCTCATTTTTGTTTTCGATTATTATAATATATATTTTAAAAATATATACTATAAAAATTGATTTTGGTGTGTTTGTAATGAAATCTTTGCTCATTCCTATGTCCAGAATGGTATTGCCTTGTCTTCTAGGGTTTTTATAATTTGGGGTTTTACATTTAAGTCTTTAATCCACCTTCAGTTCATTTTTGAATATGGTGTAAGGAAGGGATCTGATTTGAATCATATGAATATGGCTAGCCAGTTATCAAAGCACCACTTGTGAAATAGGAAGTCTTTTTCCAATTGCTTGTTTTTCTTAGCTTCATTAAAGATCAGATGGTTGTAGGTGTGTGACCTTACCTCTGGGCTCTTTGTTCTGTTCTTTTGGTCTATATGTCTGTTTTTGTATCAGTACCATGCTGTTTTGGTCACTGTAGCCCTGTAGTATAGTTTGAAGTGTGATGCCTCCTGCTTTGTTCTTTTTCCTTTGATTGCCTTGGCTATTTGGGCTCTTTTTTGGTACCATATGAATTTTAAAATAGTTCTTTTCTAGTTCTGTGAAGAATGCCATTGATAGTTTAATAAGAATAGCATTGAATCTATTAATTGCTTTGGGAAGTATGGCCATTTTAATGACATTAATTTTTTCTGTTCATGAGCATAGACTGTTTTTCCATTTGTTTGTTTTATCTCTGATTTCTTTGAGCTATGTTTTGTAGTTCTTATTGTAGAGATCTTTCCCTTCCTGATTAGATGTATTCATAGGCATTTTGTTCTTTTTATGGCAATCCCAGTGAATGGGATTGTGTTTCTGACTTGGCTGTTGGCTTGACAGTTGTTGGTGTATAGAAATGCTAGTGATTTTTGTACATTGATTTTGTATTCTGAGACTTCACTGAAGTTGTTTATCAGTTTGTTAAAGAGCTTTTGGAATGAGACTAGGGGGTTTTCTAGCTACAGAATCATGTCATCTGCAAACAGGGGTAGTTTTACTTTCTCTCTTCTTGTTTGAATGCCCTTCATTTCTTTGCCTTGCCTGATTTCTCAACCAGGATTTCCAATACTATGTTGAATAGGCGTAGTGACAGAGGGCATCCTTTTCTTGTGCCACTTTTCAAAGGGCATGCTTTTATATTTTGCCCATTCAGTATGATATTGACTGTGGACTTGTCATATATGGCTCTTATTATTTTGAGGCATGTTCCTTCAATATCTGGTTTATTGAGTTTTTACATGAAGTGGTGTTGAATTTTATCAAAAGCCTTTTCTGCATCTATGAAGATGATTATGTGGTTTTTGTCTTTAGTTACGTTAATGTGATGAATCACATTTTTAATTTGTGTATGTTGAGTCAACCTTGAATCCCAGGGATAGCACCTACTTAATTGGGGTAAGCCACCATTGTTTCTGTATTTCATCCTTTATCAGAATGTTGTTGTGTGTCTCATAACTGTACATTAAATGTAAATAGCTTAAATTTTCACATTAAAAGGAAGATTTGCAGAATGAATTTAGAAAAATCTAGGACCCAATTATATGTTCTGAACTAGAAACTCGCTTTAGGTGAGGACATAAATAATGTGAACATAAAAGACAGAAATAAGTATTGTATGAAAGTAGTAACCAACAAAGAGCTGTGATAGCTATACTAGGATCAGACAAAATACAATTTAGTCAAAAACTCTGACAAGAGATAATCAAGACATAGTGCACAGGTATACATTATAGATATTAAATATTGGGTTCCAGACCACCAACAGAAAAAATAGCACAAAATCTGAATTACATAAATTTTTTTATTTCAACTGCATATAAAATTATGTTTGCACTATTCTGTAATACATTAGGTGAGCAATAGTATCTAAGGAAACAATGTACATACCTTAATTTAAAAGGTTGTGGCAAAATGCTAACAATCACCTGAACCTTCAGGAGGCTGTAATCTGAACTCCAGTTCAGACCTTTACCCAATAATTCAGATTGGAATAACAAATTGTCTGTTCAGCACCTCCTCTTGAGGGTTTAATGGACATTTCAAGCTCAGGATGCCCCAGAAAAAAATTTCTTTAATTTCCATGCAATTCAGCTCCACCTTAAATTTTCACAGTCTCAATAATTCCTTTCTTTCCATCATAAAGAACCAAATTTGGGGATTGATTCTTGCCTTTTAAACTTCTCTCATAACCAACATAAAACCTGTGAACAAGCCCTCCCATGTTCACCTTAAAAATTACCCAGAATCTGACCACTTCTCATCACCTGCTCTACAACCATCCTGTTCCAAATTGCTCAATTTCTTACATTGGTTATTAAATAGCCTCCTAACTAGTTTTCCCCTTTTATCCCTTACGAACCTACATTCTACTCTCTACACAGAAGCTCAGTTTCATCCAGTGTCCCCTTATCTGTCCTAGAGTGAAAGCAAAATCCTTGCAGTGGCCTACAGGGCTCTGCCTAAACATGGCCTTTCCTTCCTTTCTGACCTCTTTCCTAATCCCGCTGTTTCCAGATCACACGTGCTTTTCCCTTGCTGCAGGGACTATGCCCTTCAGGATCCCTCTGCCTGAAGCCTTATTCCCTCAGCTGTCAGCAAGGCTGGCTTCCTCTGCTCCTTCAGGTCTTTTCTCAAATGTCTCTGTCTCAGTGAGGATTCCCTGCTTAAGCTATTTGTGATTTTAGTTGTTCCTGCACTCTTGCCATACTCTACCCCTTTCCCTGCTTTTTCCCCTTCACAGTGCTTCCTATCATACAACATGGTTTTCATTCTATATAATTATTAGTTTTTTTGTCTGCTTCTGTCTTCTTGAAAGTGAGTTCAGTGCAGGCTTAGATTTTTGTCTGTTTTTAATGCCTACAACAGTATCTTGCACATTATAGCTACTCACTAAATATTTATTTTCGAATGAAATACACTTTCATATAATTCTTGAATGTGTTCCTTGGAGGCCATTGCAACATATTTTCTGGCACTCCTTCCACTCCTTCCAGAATGGCACATGTCTTTCTGTTTCCTTGGGTGCCATGCTGTATTATAATTGCCATCTGCACTCTGTCACCTTGTGTGGGTTTTAAGCTGCTAAGGTTGTAGTGACTTGTGTGCAGCCACGCAGAGTTGATCTAGTACCTCTGCTCAGATCCTCAATGGGCTGCAGTAAAGGCATAAGCCTGAAGCAGGATCTCCCTGAAGGCTTAGAGTGGAATAACCTGCTTCCAAGATCGGGGGAGGAACTGGCAGGGTTTGGTTTCTTCTGGACTGTCTGAATGAAAGCCTCAGTTTCGAGCTGATTGGTGACCAGAGGCCCCACTCAGCTCCTCTCCATTTGAGCCTCTCCTATGTTGCCACCAATTTTATCAAAGTTTGAAAACTGAGAAAACAGTTTCCTAGCACAATGGAAATTACAATTTTGTATTTCCTAATGATGGAAATAATATCAGTCTTCTTTACAATAGTCAGTTGTTTAGAATAAAGACACAAGTGCTAGCCACAGTTGATAAGAGGGCATTACACACATTACACAGGGCCATAAATACCAGGAGGCAGGGATCTGCCCACCTCTTATCCAATAAACCATGAGCTCCCTGAGAGCATCTCATATCCTTGGTAGCTTTTGAAAACCAGAGGAAGTAAAAATAGTGCCAGGAAGCCACGGACAAACACCTTTCCAGTTACAAAGGGAAGATGGACTCTGAAAAGTGTTAGGTACAAAGTATGACATCTAATCTATAAATGTTTTAGGATAATGCTTAAGGCAAGTTTTATGAGAAGAGGGGCAGGGAGCATGAAGCCCTGCTTTGGATTTACTAAGAATAAAATTGGCCTACTCTCTTTCACTAACAAATTTCCTAGACTGCTAAATTAGGGAAGTGAGAGAGAAATAATGTATCTTACTTGGGTAAACCATTTAGTGCAAAATACGGGTTAATACTGCAAATTTGTTAGACAAATTTTTAGTGAATGATGAGCTTCAGGCTATTACCAGTAATAAAGACACACTTTTCTTGTGACTTTACTCAGAACTTAAACCCATCTCTTTAGGGCTCAACAGTTTTACCAATGTTAATATAAATAGTATACTTACCAGATTTACAGCTGATACAATGTTGTGATAATTATAAACTACAGGGAATCAGAATCAGGCAGAATTTGGACCTTGCCCAGTCAGAGCTATGGGTTCAAAATAAGATAAATGACACTGTCATGTTTCAGGATTGCCTCTAAAATACCCAAGGCACAAACACATGTTGGAGAAAGCACAGCATAATAAAAACACCAAAGAAAATACCACTTAGTCATCTTATGTAGCAGAAGCTCCTTGTTCGAGGAGAGTGTAATTTCAGTGATGTGATTTTTTTTTTTTTTTTTTTTTTTTTTTTTTTTACCTGCTTCATAGAAGCTAAGAGAATAAAGGGCACGCAATTCTCTTAGCGTGAGAAGGTTGGTCAATCTCAACCAGGGAGATTATAGAAGAAGTCATCTTTTCTTTTTATGATATTTCATAATGTGATAATTAAATCTATTACTTAATATTTGAAAAAATGAAAGATGAAGAGGTGTTTTTAGCAATAACTGGTGACCCTGCTGATTATTTCAAAGTCAGTTATTTTATTTTATTTTTTTATTTTTTGAGAAGGAGTCTCTCTCTGTCACTCATGCTGGAGTGCAGTGGCACAATCTGGGCTCACTACATGCTCCGCCTCCCAGGTTCATGCCATTCTCCTGCCTCAGCCTCCCGAGTAGCTGGGACTACAGGTGCCTGTCACCATGCCCAGCTAATTTTTTGTATTTTTACTGGAGACAGTTTCACCATGTTAGCCAGGATGGTCTCGATCTCCTGACCTCATGATCTGCCCACCTCAGCCTCCCAAAGTGCTGGGATTACAGGCGTGAGCCACTGCACCCGGCCCAAAGTCAGTTATTTTGAACCATTTAAGATATTGACCTTGATCCAGACCTGCTGCCCTCACCTACAGAGGATGAAAGTGTCCAAAGTGAATTATGTAGCAGACCATTTAGGCTGAACCTCTAGGCATTCTGAATTGGATGCCATTTTTAATTTTCATTTTTCTCATGGTTGTTGTGTGTATGTTTATGTTTGCAAAAGCAGTTTCATCCCTGGAATTCCAAGCTGTTCGGTTAAGACCCAGGCTGCTTTGCTATCTCCTATCTTTGTTCAAAACAAACAAACAACAACAAAAAGAAGGAGTCAGAAAGGATGTGAGACTGCAGGAGGTGCTTTTAGGATAAGTAAAAGATCAGAAACCCGCTGGAGACCAGGAGGGAGTCGAGCAGGCTGTTATAGAAAGAGGCAATGGCTGGAACAAAGGCAAGAGCATAGACATTTATCCATGATCTCAGACAAGTTTTTTACTGCAAAACATTCAAGGAAACAAGTCAGAGAAAATGGAGTGGGGCTTGACACAGGAGGGAAATACACTGGGAGTAGGGGTGGGTGTTCTTGAGGAATTTCATTACATGTGTGGCTGGTACCAGGCATCAAGCTTTATTCAAGGAATTCTAATAAGCTGTTTTTAAAGGGATTAACAATCAAATATAAGTGAGAAAGTTAACTTCAGTCTGTAGCAGAATTAGTGCTTTGAAATGACCACCCTAATGATAATTTGCATCTTGTAAAGGAAGTCTAGTGCGCTTATCAAGGACGAATTGGCATGGTTAATTTTTCAACTAAGGAATCACGTGTGAACAGCACAGAGGAGAAAATAAAATTCCTCTGGCATTCACAGCGTTTCTGAATGAGTTTTCTGTAAAATACTCCCACAGAGACACAGAAGAATCAGAGAAAAGGCACTGGACTGATTCCAGCTTCATTTCGAAATCATTGGCAACTGTCGTCTCCACCACACCCATCCTGTATTTGGTGCAAATAAAGAACGCAGGAGCCTTGTCTCCCGCTGGGCTGTCAGTGAGGAAAAGGTGGAAAGACAGATTAGCTGGGGATAATGACGGATCTGAAACAAAGCTATTCCGTGAGGCTGAATGACGGACACTTTATGCCAGTGCTGGGATTTGGCACTTATGCTCCTGATCATGTAAGTGGACCCAGGAGGCTAAAGTTTCTTAGGTTAGCTGTACTTGCAGGGCAGTCATCAGGCAACAGCCCTGCACTTGGTAGACAGTGGATGCTTGGAAGGGCTCCTCTGGGCTTCCATTTAACTGTCTCTAACTTGCCCCTCTCAAGGTCACAGAGATCTTTTTTGCATTAGGCGGCATGACAAGTTATTGATTGTGGGGATTCTGAGATTGAAAATTTTGTGGGTATATTATTTTTATTTCTATTAAAAGTATCAATATTACCTAATATATCAAATGCCTTCCATGTATTTTAGGTGTTTTACATGCATTACTTTATTTAATTCCTTAACAACTGGCCTAGGTAAGTACTCATCAAAATTTGTTACATTTTTAAAAGGCAAGTGCAGGCTGTTCTCATCTTTTGCTCTGGTCAGAGCCACTTCACTCTTGCTTAGAAACGTGAAGGACCAAGGGCCCAGGAGGAGTCAAAAGCCAAAGTGAGTACTTAGTGGCAGCTTTGCTGTGAGGTTATTGGGGCTGGAAGTATTTGCCAGACAGTTTCAACCATCCAAACTTTTTGCCATAAGAGAAGCCACCATGATTCTGTTAGAGTCTCATCAGTGTATTAAAAATATAGTAGTCTTTCATTTTGAGGGATTACCTGAAGTTTTTTGTCTTATGACTGAGAAAATTAAGGATTGTGGACGTAAAGGATAAGGTTAGAGCGAAAGTTTAATAAGTGAAAGAAGGGAGTTTTCTGGAGCAGAGAGGGGGCCTGGATGGATTGTTAACTGTGAGGTCAGGTCTAGGGTTTTGATGGACTGGGAAAGAAAAGAATTTGCCGACTGGTCTTGGAGAAAGTGTAACTCAGCTTGTCTTGGGACCTTGGTCTGGGACCAGTCAGAGACTGAAGTGAAAGTTTGGTCCAGCACCTTGGTCCAGGACTAATCAGGAGTTGAAGTGAAAGCTTGGCCCAGGAGCAGTCAGATGTTGAAGTGATAATTCATAAAGGCTCATCTCACAGTCCACGTGTCCACAAAAGGAAAGGAAAGTGCCCACCAGAGCCCACTGGAGCCCACCATGTACAAGCCCACAAAAGGAAAAGAGACTTTCCTAGAAGTCTGTTGGTTATACAAAAGACAAATGTGTTTCTCTGTTGGTTCTTGTTCTCACATTAGTGCAGTTGTTGGAATGCCTTAGGGATAAAGGACAAAGGCATTTTTATGTTGGGCTTTGTTTTCTTTTTATGTGAGTGAGCTGGAGGTTTGTGTAAGTTTCCTTATCTGTGTGTGTAGTCTGATTTTTTTAGGCTGTTTCTCTGTTTAAAGGAGTTTTACCAAGAACTCATGCTAACTGTTTAAGTTTTTTCTCTCAGTTTTTTACCCTCAGGAGTGGAGTCCCTAATTGTCGTTAGGGAGATTGGGTGTTGACTTTTCTGGCTGTTTTTTGTCTGATGGTGGTGTCATGTGGGGAACAGTAGTTAGAGTTCTTCTTGGGGTTGGTTTAATGGTCTTTGGAAGAAAGATGTGTTTATGTGTGGTGTTATTAGTATTATAATTTAGACTTTGATAGTTTTAGGTGAGAAGAAATAATTTGGGTTATTAGAGTACATGTATTAAAATGAAACAAGGGGGAATAAGGATAGTTTAAAAATTCTGAGGTTGTTGACATGGCCTGATAATTGGTGGTTATAGTTATGTCTGTTAAGATTTTGGTGTATGGAGCTTGGTTTTGGTTAATTTTTTTGGTATTCTTTCCTCAAATAAACCGTTGGATTATAGGTATTCTATATATTCTTATGACCTGGTAGGATTTGTAGGATACTTGTTCAGAACTAGAATATTGTTCTAAATTTTATTTATCTTTTTCTGTTTTTATTTTTTGTGGTAGTCAGAGATTGTTGATTGGGTCATAAGAATTAGTGGGGTTAGTCTAAAATGTAGGTAAACATTTAAAAGTAGTGAGACTGGAATTTAATGACAACTGTATGGTAAGTTTTGACACACTATTTCTCTCTCTCTAGTTCTTATTTTTGTCAAAAACAAATCATGATAGGATAGGACTGAGTTGTTTGTAAAATAAATTTTAGTTTCATATTTGGTGATTATTTGTTTAAAGAGTAGTAATAATTTTTTCTTTTTGAGACAGAGTCTCGCTCTGTTGCCCAGGCTGGAGTGCAGTGGCATGATCTTGACTCACTACAACCTCCGCCTCCTGGATTCAAGCAATTCTACTGCCTCAGTCTCCCAAGTAGCTGGGACTACAGGTGCATGCTGCCACATCCGACTAATTTTTTGTATTTTAGTAGAGACAGGGTTTCACCATGTTTCCCAGGCTGATCTCGAACTCCTGAGCTCAGGAAATTCGCCTGCCTCGGCCTCCCAAAGTGCTAAGATTACAGGCATAAGCCACCATGCCTGGCCTTAGAATAATTATTTTTATATAGGTTTTTAAAATTGGTTTTTTTTTTTTTTTTTTGAGACGGAGTCTCGCTCTATCGCCCAGGCTGGAGTGCAGTGGCCGGATCTCAGCTCACTGCAAGCTCCGCCTCCCGGGTTTACACCATTCTCCTGCCTCAGCCTCCCGAGTAGCTGGGACTATAGGCGCCGCCACCTAGCCCGGCTAGTTTTTTGTAGTTTTTAGTAGAGACGGGGTTTCACTGTGTTAGCCAGGATGGTCTCGATCTCCTGACCTCATGATCCACCCATCTCGGCCTCCCAAAGTGCTGGGATTACAGGCTTGAGCCACCGCGCCCGGCCTTAAAATTGGTTTTGATGGAATTCTATTCCATAAGTAACCTCAGATAAGACCTCAGTTTAAAGTTGAGTCTAGCCATGGGTTTGTACTCTCAAATATTTATGAGTTGGGTAAATTCTTCTCTTTTTGAGGTCTCAAGAACATGGGGTTCTTGGGCCTGTTAGAAAGTGATGTTCTTTATTTACTATAGGTTAGGAACTCTGCTTGGGAACTGCCTAGACAAGGTATGAGGCCAGTTTTTCTAAGAGGTTTTTATTGGTTTTGGAAGTTAAGTTTGATTCTTCAAAGGGAGATATATCCTTCCAGTCCAAGTCTTGGTAAAATAATCATTTTAAAAAATTATGTCTTGTTGTAAAAGAAAATGGATTTTTATTGTACTGATGTAAACAACTGTATTGTTATACGTCTAGAATATTTATAATTTCTGAATTTTAGAGGAACCAGGTAGAGATAAATAAATATGTTTTTAATTTTGTTCACAGAAATGTATGTTACTCAACTGTTAAAAGTTGTAGTTAGTTCAAAAGTTTTTTTGACTGAAAAAAACAAAATGATGATCAGTAATTTTTTAAGTAAAAAGTTAAAAAGGATTACTTCAGTTTTCTATTAGTCTATTTGGTTAACTCTTGTTCTGTTTGATATTTATAAACACTAGTTTTTTGTGAGTCTTATGTGTTTTTTGTTATTAGAAAGTTGTATTTGAGAGTATTTGTTAAAGTCTTATAGTTGATTATAAATCATCTTTTGAAGAGGATTAAAACAAGATAACAATTGCATGTGAATGACAAAATTTCCAGGGTAGTTGTAGTTAACAATATGATTGACAAAGTAATTTGGTTATTTCTGTGGTTTACGATAGTTTAATGTAACCTTAATTATGGTTGACGGTATATATTTAGACATTTTATATGATTTTGGAACATATATTAATATTTACTGAAATATAACTTGAGGAAGATTAAATATCATTTTGGCAATCTCACATATTTACATATGTCAAGTGATCCTGTTTACTTTTTTGGAATTGTTTTAGGGGCCTTCTGTAGTATTTAAACATTAGGGGTCAGGGAAGACAATCGTGAAACTCAAGTTTGATTTTTGGAAGCCTGTTGAATATGTTAGAGTTTAAAATCCACTTGATATTATGAAATAAAATTTCAGATTACCATAAGTCATTTGCTTTGTTAAAATGATGATTCAAAAACTTAAAAAAGTAAAAACTTTTTATTAGTCTTTATTATGACATGAAAATCTTGTTCAAAAGAAAGTCGAATTTCACCCTTTTATTAGTTTATTATGAATGTCAATCCCAATTTTAATGAAACTTTATAGATAATTCTATTTAATCATAACCAATTTGACCATGAGGTGAGGTCTTTATAAACCTTTAATAATTCTTTATATATTTTATTAAAGAGTAGATTAGCTTATTAAGAAAACCTTGTGTTTTTATTTCAATGTTCAATTTATGAAAAAAAGTAATAGTTTTGAATTTAGTTAATATGTTTACATAGAGTGGTTTTGTAAAATTTTTATAATTTTTCACAACCTGTTTAATCTTTCAGTTTTATTTTCTTTAATTTAAGACAGCCTTGTACTCCTAGGCAAAATTTATATTTTTATGTCTTTTTATAATTTTTTATTGAAAACACTTTTTACTGTTTTTACATACTTTGTATGTAAATTTATTTATAGTAGTCTCAATTATATGTCATAATTCTTAGTAATTTTTAACTTTAATGTAAAACCTGGTAAGTTGTTTTAGTGATGTATTAGGCATAAAATCTGACTTTTCTTGTATAGTTAGAGGTGTGGTTATTACTGTATGTCCTCAGGTCTTATTAATTGTGAAGCAGGAAAGTCAAACAGTTTTTAAAGGTCAAAGAAGTAGTTTGCCATCTTAAAATATTTAGTAAATTTAGTATATGACTTGTATAATGTATACCACATATTTATATCTTGAAGACATTTGTATTTTACCAATACTTTTTAAGACTTTTAATTTTGTAAAGATTAAAGTCATGTGAACTAAGAGGCATTATAACTTTTAATTTTCCTTCAAAAATCTTTTTTTAGGTCAATTAATTAATTAGAGTTCTTTTTTTATAGACCTTACATACCTAACATATATATGACTATATAGACAGAAGAAGATCTAGTAGTTGTAAGATTTTCCATTTGTCAGTCTTCTAATTGGATTATTGGTCTCAGGATGGAGTTTAAGAAAAGGGCTAGGAAAATATGCAGTTTCTAGGGCCTAATAAATAGATATAGTTGAAATAAAAAAATAGATTTTGAGAGGGATTTATCTGTCTCTAATTCTTTGGGTTCCACAAGGAAAACAGATTTCTCTCAAAATGGAATTTGTTGTGTGTGTGTATATAGTGATTTTAATTTTTTTTCCAAAGAGTCCCAGGTCATCAGAAGTCATCTTAGGGCCTTTTATGTATGTATTAAGGGTGGTAAGACAGAGTGGAGGAAAGTAATTTAGTTGACTGAGAATAAAACCTTTTCCGGAAAAACAAGATCTAAGAAAACTATAAATTCCTTTTAAATATACCTATAGTTTCGATCTCAACCTTTAGTTGAGTGTTCTTTAAGAAAATTATTTTTCACTAATTAAAATTTTACAGAGAATATAAACAGTGATGCTTATTATTTTTATTGGTTTGTATAGGGAGAGAGGCCAAAAGTCTGACTGGATTTTTTTTTTTTTTTAAATCATTTTGTCGGTATGTCTGGCTTTTGGGTTTTCTAGGGGAGTTTTTCTTGAAGTCTTTTTTGGCTGTGTAAGTTTGTACCACTATTTGTTTGTAGTTGTGTTCAGGTTTTCTAGTTTCTTCTTGGATGAACCCCCTCTGTATTCTTATACCTTTGCATCCTCCGCTTCTCGCTTGTCCTAATGCTCTTCCCCAGTGGTGCCTCCTGCCTCCAAGCCTTCAGTCCCAAACCCCACTCCTCCTCATTCTCCACCTGTTACCCATTCAAAAACCACCTCTGCCATTCTCTCTCTGAAAAGTGGCTGGGGTTAAAGGCATTGCTTGCATTCATGTTCCTTTCTCCATGTCTGACCTGTTGCAGATTAAAGTTGTAAGTATATTCAAAAGTCTTTTATATTTTTCTCTTCAGTCTTGTTTTCCTGGAAAAGGTTTTTTTCCCAGTTAACTGAATTACTTTTCTCCATTCTGCCTTGCCACTTTTAGTGCATGCATAAAAAACCCTAAAATAACTTCTGGTAGCTTGGGACTCCCTGGGAAAATAGAAAACTCGCCACAAATCTCATTTTGGAAAAATTCTCTGTTTTCCTTATGGAGCCCCTGGAATTAAAGGTAAATAAGTATCTCTCAAAATCTTTGTCTTCCAGCTATGCTTGCTTATTAGGCCCTAAAAATTGTTTTCCTAGCCCTATTCTTAAAGGGCCTCATCTGGAGGCCAATTATCCAATCAGGAAATTAGCAAATGTAAATTTTATAACTACTAGATCTTCTTCTGGTTGTCTGTGTGGATATGTATGTGTTATGTGTGCAATGTCTATTAGAAGAGCTCTAATTAATTATCCTAAGGAAAATAAGCACTTAAATATTTTTAAGGAAAAAGTTAAAGCTGTAGAACCTTTCAGTTCACGTGACTTTGATCTTTAAAACTTACTGGTATGGTAAAATTAGAAATGTCTGAAGAGTTGCTAGCATACATTTTTGTTTGCATTTATTAATCAAGCAATTTCATACTTATCTCTGCCAAATACTATAAGGTGTCAAAATTAGGCATAGAGGCTACAAAACTATAACTCAGCCCAAACAAAATAATATTTGTTTGTGTATTTTTTAATAAATAAAAATTAATATTAGTTTAATGAAAATAGCTACATCTTTAACTAGTAAAATATCCCTACTTTTTTTTTTTTTTTTTTTTTTTTTTTTTTTTTTTTTTTTTGAGATGGAGTCTTGCTCTGTCGCCCAGGCTGGCGTGCAGTGGCGCAATCTCAGCTCACTGCAAGATCCACCTTTTGGGTTCACTCACGCCATCCTCCCGCCTCAGCCTCCCAAATAGCTGGGACTACAGGCGCCCGCCACCATGCCTGGCTAATTTTTTTTTTGTATTTTTAGTAGAGACAGAGTTTCACTGTGTTACCCAGGATGATCTCCATCCCCTGACCTCGTGATCTGCCCACCTCGGCCTCCCAAAGTGCTGGGATCACAGGCGAGAGCCACCATGCCCGGCTAACATATCCTTACTTTTAATCTTGTGGCCCTAGGCAGTCTAGTCCATAGACATGAAGGAAGTTTGTTTTTGGAAAGAACTGTTATCTTTAATATTTAAAAAAAAAATAATTTATATTTAAAAAATCTTATATGGCAAATTCTTGTCCTAAAGTAAATTAACTGGTTGTTTAAAGAAAGGAATATTTACAAGTCAAAAAATTAATGCATATCAGAAATTGACTGTGAAGGTCATGAAAAATTTTATAAAAGGGAATTTATGCAAGAAATATTGTACAATTTAAAAGTAATTAGGCCTCATAAATACTTTATAAAATTCCACTATAACTGTTAGCTGTACAACTTGCCTGCTTTGCAGCTAAGTAAAACCTAGGACACATGAAGTTAAATGCTGGAATAAGTCAGACCTTATCTGCACTTCTCTCTGGGTCCTAGGCTCTACACCTAGTACAGAATTAAAATCCCAAACTTATGAAGGTATTCAACAAAAGCAAAGGTTGCTAAAAGTTAACAGTGTAACATGTATTTAAAACTATTGAAGAAACAGTTAATGTGCAAGATGTGTAAGAAAAGTAAAATATACTTTTGGTAAAAAGATTATTAAGGAGGTATGAGAATGTGGATTTTTATCTCCATTAAAAGGTTGAAGAATTGTTTTAAGGCTTAAGCAAGTTTTGAGAGGTTAATTTTAAAGGAAATTCTGTGTAAACATATTGGCTAAAGTTAAAGGGGCATCATCCAGTTTTTCTGTAAATTGAGCATTAAAATAAAAGCACAACGGGTTTTTCTTAAAGCACTAACCTGCTCTTTAACAACAATTATAAAGAGTTAAAAAGAGTCTATAAAACTCTTACCTTATGCTCAGACATTAAAATTGGGTAAATATGTATACAAGGTTTTATTAAAAATTAAGTTTAAAATTAATAGCACAGTAATATAAAAGTAAAGTTTGGCTTATTTAGTAGAAATCATGCAGAAAGCATTGTCAAATATAAAATGGTGTTTAGCTTTCTTTGGGCTATATTTATATAAATGTATTGTATGTGTCCCAAAGTTATAGGAAATGCCTATAATTCCCATGTACCTTAGTGTATATTATCAGTAATAATTATAATTGTTATGTTAAAATTATTGTGCGCCACAGAGGTAACAGATATCCTTGTCAATTGTGTCTTAAACTAAGGCTACCTTAAAACTTTTTGTTATCCATAAGCAATTGTTGCCTTGTTTTGGTCTTCTTCAAAAAGTTGTTTTATAATCAGCTATAAAGCTCTAACAGGTACTGTTAAATGCAGGCTTCTGATAACTTTAGAGAATTGTAACATCAAAATAAAGGAAAAATGTTCAGGACTTTTAAAGAACTAAAATGTTAATTAATGTTGAACAGGACAGGAATTAGCTGCATAAATTAAATTAATAAGCTAATCTTTTTAACATTTTGCTTAAAATATTGCTAATCCTTTGTTTTGCTTTTCAAAGTCAAAGAAATTTTTCTTTTGAGCCATTAACAACTTTTAACAATTTAGTTTACTCCCATAAACAAAATTTGGAGCATACTTATTTCGCTCTATCTGATTGTCTCCAAAATTTGGAAACTATCTGTGAGTATTCTTAAGTTACAGCAATACAGTTATTTGTATAAGTGCCATAAGAATCTGTTTTCCTTTGTAACAGGACACAATTAGAAAAACTGGTTATTTTACCAAGGCTTTGACTGGAATGGTGTGCTTTCCTTTAAGGAATCAAACTTAACTTATGAAGCCAATAAAGCCCTTGGAAAACCGGCCTCATATTTTGTCTACAGAGTCCCTGTACAGGGTTTCTGATCTGTGGTAAGTAAAGAATGTCACTTTCTAGCAGGCCGGGAGCCCTAAGTTATCCTGCGACCTCAAGAGAAGAGAAATTCACCAACTAATAGGTATTTAGTGGTACAAATTCATGAATGGGGTTGGGTTTAAAAAGGCCTTATCTCACATTCCTTCTATGGAACAAAGTTCCATAAAAGCCAATTTAAAAGGCCTGTGTAACAAATAATTATTCTTGCTGCACTGTGTGCAAATACTTAAGCCAAGTACAATAAAGCAAACCAATCCTACCATAATTTGTCTTTTAATAAAAATGGGAAACTGAAGAGAGAAAATTATGTTTCAAAAACCATAGCACACTTGTTGTTAAATTGTAGTGTTGTGTAATGTTTTTCAATTTTTATTATTTTCTACTGTTTAAATTATATTTTTTCCAGCTACAAGTTTCTAAAATAAGCTATGCTTTCTTAAAGTCCTCTGAACTGAAAACTAGATGTTTCAGCAGGCGCTGCCTCTAAGTCCCCCGACCATCACAGGAGGAAATCTCTTCACTGCTGGGGTCAACAACTAATAACTAAGGGTGTCCGGAATCCTTTGTCCCCATGTCTAGTGAGTCCATGGAACCCAGGGTAATTAAGATGGTGCCTGTCACAGGAATCAACTCCTAGATACATCACACTCAAGTCAAAACCTGAAAAGCTAAAGAAGCAACCCCTGACAGCCCCAAAAATGTCCTAAATATCACTATAAACAAATAAGAAATCTTAAAATCATAAAAAGTAAGTGAAAATTACTCATCTTACTCAGCCCCAACCCTACCTCACCAAATACTTTTTGTTGTTTCTACCTCTCCTTTAAAGCTAAATATTAAAACTTTTTAATGGAAATTATTTACTATGCTACCCTTGTGAGAACTGCTTTACTCTGCTATTTAGTGGGACTATATACTGTAGTACCCTCAGGATGGAATGTCTGATAGACAATCTCAGTTACTGTAGCATTTTACTTAGTTATTATCCTCATAGCAGGAATAACAGTTACTAACAAAAAAATAACACATGGCTCTTTCCAAATATGTACCTCTGACTGTCATTAAGAAAAAAACATTAAAAAACAGGCGGGCGCCTGTAGTCCCAGCTGCTCGGGAGGCTGAGGCAGGAGAATGGGGTAAACCCAGGAGGCGGAGCTTGCCAGTGAGCTGAGATCCGGCCACTGCACTCCAGTCTGGGCCACAGAGGGAGACTCCGTCTCAAAAAAAAAAAAAAAAAGAAAAAGAAAAAAAAATGTTACTTCTGTCTCAACCATCAGGCCTAATAGGAAATGCTGCTAAAAAGAACTAATGTTTTTACACAGCTTAATTAACCTTTTTCAAAAATTTTTAACCAACAGAATCATGGCCATTTTGTAGACAACTACCCAGAAACATCTACAGACTGTGTTGCTCCTGCAGTCAATCCAACACCAAGAAACTCTCCTCCGCCCCCAGCAGGAAGTAGCCGGAAACAACACATCACCCTTTGTCCTTTTATAACTAGGGTCTGGAATTATTGAACAGGAGCACCGTCATCTCGGACAAACACTGCCACTTTAAATTCCAGCTCCCTTTCTAGCCTTATGCATTTCGAGGAAATCACTTCTCTTCTACTACAAGCAACCAGAAAGAGCAGACAGTAAAACACAGAAAAGATAGCTCAGACACAGGGGGAGGTGGGGGAAGAGTCTCTTGGGTAACTGCCAAACTTCACCCTCATACAACCGGCCCCAGTAAAACAGTGGGCCTTAATAAGTGAATTCCTTTCCCTTCAGGTGCACTAAGATAGGGAAGCTAAAAGCAGACTCCAGGGATATCCCTGCAGCTGCAGAAAGATGTATGGGAACAGGCACACAACTCTCCCTCCCACATGAGCACAACAAAGAAACACAGAAGCAGTCCAAGCCTCTGATCAACTCTCCCACTGTGAATCCTTAAAAACTCTTAGTCTGTAAAGAGAGCAAACCTCTGACCTAACTCAGCCAGAAGGCACCTCTCAGATTTGTTTTCTCTAAAATAAATCTGTCCAGACTGGTGAGCCACCTTTTCATGTTTCTTTTGTGTTTTTTTTTTTTTTCTCTTTCTTTAATTCTTACACCCCCTATTAGAATTAAGTGGTTTAGAAAAATATTGGGTTAAAGTCTTTCCTGAGATGCCCATACCCGTTGTGTTATGGGAGGAGGGGAGGCCTGGACTGGAGAGGAGAATAGAGACAGTGGCTTCAGAGGTTTGAATGAAATCTACTTTTTTTCCCCTTTGTTAGCATCACCTGGGGTCCCTGGGTAGTGATGGCAGATTGAGTCACTGGAGTAGGGGAACTGAGTCCTGGGACCCATCAATCTTGTTAGACCATCTGGGAGACTGGCCCTGGACCCAGTGACCTGTGTCTCCAGGGACAGTCCACCTTCCAGTGGTCACCACATGTTGGACGGGGTTGAGATGACTTCTTTTTGTTGCCTTGACAGCTCTTTTTAAAGTGTCCTGACTTGCCGTACTGGTAGTAGTTAGTAGGTGTACCTGGGGATCTTGGATTTTATAGGGCTGTAATGTGGTCACTCGAGTCTCTGTCCTTTTTTTGTATGTTTCCTCTCCTTCTCCTGGCCCTCCTCCTCTTGGTCCCTATTGTAAAAGACCAAAGTAGTTAATTTCAGGAGTTTCTCTAGGGTGTTATTTGGACCTATGGCCTGTTTTTGTAGTTTCCTTTTGATGTCAGTGGTTGTCTGAGTAATGAATTTGTCTTTTAAGATTAATTGTCCATCAATTGAATCAGGAGATAGGGAGGTGGGTTTCACTAAAGTCTATCTTAGCCTTCCCATAAAGGTTGAGGTATTTTAATCTGTTTTTAGATTCAACATGCACATTTTAGAGTAATTAAGAGATTTGGTTCTGATTTTTTTGTAAGTCTTTTAATATGTACATCAGAGAGTGCTTTCTTTTTCACACCTCTGTGGGATCACTCGAACTCTAATTGTGGTTTTCAAGGGATGTTGTCTCTCTTCTCATCGGGAATGGGGGTCTTGTCTCTTTTTCATTCTCTTTCCCCTTTTTACTGGTTTTCTTTTTCAGCCAGTTATAGGAGATATGTTTTCATCTCTGAATCTCTACTGTTTGCAGAGCTCTCTCTTTCTCAGTAGTAGTTAGGGTTTGGTTTAGGAGTAACATAACATCCACGTAAGATCAAACACTTAAGTTAGATTTTGGAAAGCCTTTATATATCTGTCAGTGTCATCAAATAACTTGCCCAGGTCTCCCTCTATTTGTTTAAAGTCTTGTAATGAAAAAGGAATCTGAACTGTAGTGGTACCATGACTATCAGGCATTTCTTGTAGGGATAGTAGTGGACTCGGGGGTTTGGGTGGTAGAACTGGAGGAATTGATGATTATGTGACTACAGAGGCTCTGTGAAGTGGGGACAAGGGCTGGGACACCTGGGAGTTGCATTTCAGGGTTTTCTTGGGGTTCTTTTCTCTGACTTTGGGGAGTTGTCCACTGTGGGCTTGTCTGATATAACTGTTAAGAGGGCAGGGTCAATTTTATAATGCTTACAAAGATCTGGGTTGTTTTTCAGGGCAAAGAAGGCTTGTACATAGGAAACCTCAGACCATTTCCTCTCCTGTCTGCAGGAAAGATCTAGTTGTTCGATAGTGTTAAAATTAACACTTTTCTCAGGAGTCTAGGCCTGTCCATCCTAGAGTTGGTAAGAAAGCCATGTCCTTGTGTATAAGAATTTGAGTCTTTTTTTCTGAGTCTCAGGGTCAAAGGAATCTCAATGCTTCAGAATGCACTTGAGAAGAGTGCAGGCTTGCTTCTGCACTCTTCAGTGCAGTGAGATGGTTTGTTACTTATCTAGAAAAGGGAGGAGAAAAGATGTTCTTTAGTCTCTTTCTTCTTTTTAGAGTGACACAGGGTGGAGAGAAAGATAGAAAGGGTGTCTTCCTTTTCTTCTTTTCTCTCATCCTCCAGGTCCCAGTGACTGTTATAGGAGTCACCCATGGATGCAAATGTGACCTTCACCCATAGATCTGAACAAGTTGGTCGTTAGAAGTAGTCATGTTCACCTGTGTGAGGTACTAGTTCTCTGTCTTTCTAGTGTTCTTAGACCATAAGCCTCCCTTGGGGAACCTTAGGTGTCTGGGAGACATTGTACAGTAGTTGGATTTGGGTAAGACCCTTTAATGAAGGGAACGTTTTAACCTCATCTCTGTCTTTTCTCGCTATGGTGCTGGTAAAGCATTGAATTTCTAGAGAATGGGACTGATTGACTATTAAATATAAAGTACTCCTTTTTGTTTAAATGTCAGTGTAACTGGATGTAGAACAGGTGTCTCAAAAGAACCTGAGGATTGAATGGCTGTCCTCCCTCTAATGGGGACAGCACTGAGGCTAGAATTTGTTTCTCAAGGGAGGTTTCTTTCTGATTGTTGAAAGTGGTGTTTTTCTGTTCACAGATGGGGTATGAAGTTTGATCACTGTTAGAGGGACATAGGAGAGAGAGGAATTGGGAAATCAGAGGTTTTGAGCAAAGGGCTGACAAGGCTCCCCATGGAGAAAAAAATCCCATCCCCCTAGGTGGTGTTGTAGGGTCTGAAATGTTAGGTAAAACTCTGACTCCAAATTTTTTGCAGGCAGAAGTTAGAGGTCGGAGGCATAATAGGCTGTTCCCGTATGTCTCACAGTAGAAAAAAATTAATTAGTCTCATAAAGCAACTGTTAAAATTCATTGGGCAGTGGTGAATTTTTACATGGAGGAAAGACAACCCAAATGGAGAGGGAGGAGGGTATTCACTCATGGTGAAATAACCCCCTATACAGTGTCATGAATGTCTATCAGTAGGGACAAAAAGACGCTTATTAGGTGAAAATTTAGACAGAAATGTTGAATTCCCCTTGTTTCTAGGGAATCACAAAAACAGTACCTATTTGAATTCCATTCCTGATTACTACAACACTGGCTGAGTTTACCCAACAAGAATATATTCACAGCTTGTAAAATTGCTGTAACATTGTATACGAAGAAGGAACAGAAGACATGATAGCCATGAAAAGAGAGAAAGAAAATGCAGTAGGAAAGGCTATAAGTTCTGGTGCCAAAGCCCTGACAAGCTGTTGGGAACTGGAGTTAGTACAGGCGCCTTCAGGTAACACTGAGGTGTAACCTCAGCCAGAAACTTTTTGTCTTAGTACCTCTGAAAGTTTGCATGCATGCAACAGCTAGGTCTTCCGTGAAAGAAAACTGGAGTGGAACAGAGTCAACATTCCCAACACCTGAGGATGATGGGGATTGACAAAGTCCTTTCCAGGAAGCCTCTCCCCTGAGTCTTGTGAGACTGGCAGCTGCCCTGTTCACTGACAGGGGCCCAGTGTTGTTTTGCTCTTGAGAGGAAAAAAAAAGAAGTCTGAAATGAAAGTAAAGAGTTTGGAAGTTGGCTCCTGCCCACCCTTCCCATGAATTCTATTCCCAACCCATGCACCAAATATATGTTACAGTCTCATCAATGTATCAAAAATGTAGTAGTCTCTCATGAGGTATCACCCAAAGTTTTTTAACTTACCACCAACAAAATTGTGGACACAAAGGGTGAGATTAGAATGAAAGTTTAATAAATGAAAGAAGAAAGCTCTCTGTAATAGAGAGGGGGCCTGAATGGGTTGTCAACTCTGAGGTTGGGTCTGGGGTGTTTTGAACTGGGAAGGGAAGGAATGTGTTGACCAGACTTAGAGAAAGTGTTTCTCAGCTTTGCCTTGGACCTAGGCCCAGGACCAATCAGAGACTGAAGTGAAAGTTTTGTCCAGGACCTTGGTCTGAGACTAACAGAGTTTAAGTAAAAGCATGACCAAAAACCTTGGCTCAGGAGCAATCAGATGCTGTAGTGATGATTCTTAGAGGCTCAGCTCACAGTCAAAAGCATGTCCAAAAAAGAAAAGTGTCCACTAGAACCCACTGTAGCCCATAGTGTACATGTTCACAAAAGGAAAAGAGACTACTTTCTAGAAGCCTGTTGGTTGTACAAAGGACAGAGGCATTTCTATGTTGGGTCTTGTTCTCTTACTAGTGTAGTTGTGGGCATGTCTGAGGCTTAAAGGACAAAGGCGTTTTTATGTTGGGGAAAAGGCGTTTCTATGTTCAGTCATGTTCTCTTATTAGTGTAGTTGTTGGTATGTCTTAGGCATAAAGGACAAATGTGTTTTTATGTTGGGCCTTGGTCTTTTATCTGAATGGGCCAGAGATTTGTGTAAGTTTCCTTATCTCTGTCTGCAGCCTGATTTTTCAGACCATTTCTCTGTTTAACAGAGTTTTACCAAGAACCCACCCTAACTATTTTTTTTTTTTTATCTCAATTCCACACATTAGGAAATGAGAAGGGAAAACTCAGAGGCATAACGTCATAATGGGGACTAGATTGTGCTTCTCATGAAATACACTATTCAGCCATCCACTCAGTTCGCTGAAGGGAATTTAAAGTGTCACACTCTGGTCACAGTGAGGTAGGGGCAGCTTTGGGGTTGCTTTGCAAGAATTGCTCTAAAAATGACAGAACAATGTACTTAATCTTGGTAGAACTATAACGTGAGAAGTGACTTTATGACAGCCGTCAGACAGGGCCAGTTGCTTTCAATGGCATAATTATCCATTTTATCCAGTAAGTACAAAGTGTGTCTAACATATGTTATATTAAGTTTCTACAATTGATTGATATGGAATGAGAAATGATTTTTCCATACTCCAGGGTGAAGCTGATTTCTCTAATTCATTTGGGAATAAAAGTTATACTGGAGTTTAATCAATGTCCTTAGAGTACAGGTCTATCATTGAAACCCATGCCATCAAAATTGGAGGAGGAGGCCAGCAGAAACTACCAGTGAAAATGCTATTGGGAGAAATGCATTGATGTTCTCTGGTTCAGGCAGATCAACAACTCTTCTTACTCCTGTCTTGTAGACTCCCAAAAGCCAGGCTGCTGAAGCCACCAAAGTAGCTATTGATGTAGGCTTCCGCCATATTGATTCAGCGTACTTATACCAAAATGAGGAGGAGGTTGGACAGGCCATTTGGGAGAAGATTGCTGATGGTACTGTCAAGAGAGAGGATATATTCTACACTACCAAGGTGAAAGTTCTGTGTGTGAAGTGGTCAGAGGCCACTATCAGTTGAGATATGTTATTTTGAAATGAAAATATGGTCTAAGTTGAATTGTTTATTTACTTCCTAATATTGTGAAGGCACATTATAGAAACAGAAACAGAAATGACTTGCTTACTCTGAAATATGTTATGGTAGAACACAGTTCTTTAGTGTCTCTGAGCATCAGACAGTATTCATACATAAAATGGAAATAATAATACTTATCTCCTTTAACTGTTGTACAGATTAACTAAGCCACTATGGGTCCGCTCCTTCAGTTCTTCAGTAGGAGATCTTAGGATGTAGCAAGTAAAGTTAGATATTATTCAGAAAAGGGATCCAGACAAGAAAACACTTTTTCTAAAATCAGCGTTGAGTTTTCTGAAATTTCTAAAATTGTCCTAGGTGGAAATCCATGCTTCCAATGTAAACAGAGCTGAGGTCTTCAGGGATGCACCCTGTGTATGTTTATATCGATACAAACTTATTTTTAGAATGTGAGTCTCTCAGAATAATTCTTCCTGGGAATTTATTATACAGGACAAGAGATTCTGTTCTCTCTGTCCTGCCATTTATTGACTCATTTTGGTGGATGACTCCTCTAACCCTCGATACACTGAAGTTGATTTTCCTGCCCCTTATTAGTTTTATTCAGTTTTCTTACATTGCAGTCATTCAAGGAAATCTCGGTGTCCCATCAAGGACCTGATTTATACTGAGTAACATATATTTAGTGTCACTCTTTTAGCTTTAGACTACAGTGTTTTAAGACTCACATCTCAGTGTCTGACCATGAAGTTTAATTTTGGTTCTCAAATGTGTGAAATTATAATCTGCTTGGTTTCTTTTGGTCACTGCAGCTTTGGGCTACTTTCCTTCGGCCAGAATTGGTTCGCCCAGCCCTAGAAAGTTCACTGAAGAAACTTGGACTGGATTATGTAGATCTCTTCATTATTCATGTACCATTTGCTATGAAGGTCAGCTTTTGTTTTTCCTTGTTATGCCCAAGACTGTTTCATCATTGTTATAAGCACCTGAATTATCTCATTCTGGCTTGGTTTCCTGGGTTCTTCCTGAGAGAGGCAGATTTGAGTAAGGTGCATAGGATTGCCAAATCTTTCATGAGTATCTTTCATAACTGAGTGCTCTACCATCAAGATTTTCTGTCTATCCTTGTCCCCCAGCCTTAAGGGGGGTTCAGATTCAATGATCTCACTTCCTCCACCCTAGATAGTTGAGGGCATTGCCCTATCTCAGTACTTGTGTTCCTAAATGGAGGCCCTGAGCCGTTAGGATCCTCAAGAATGTTGAGTTACCACAGACTGCAGAGATACAATGGGAAACCCCACCTCTTTAATGGAAGGGTCTCCCATATGTACCCCTCAGCCCAACAAAAGAGAGATACCTGGGAATAGTGCATGTGGCACAACTTGGCTCCTTTGGGCTTCACTGATCCAACCTCTCATCACAGTGGACATTGGCTAAGCACATCTGATGTCCTCACTATCTGGGTTGGGTGAGCATAAACTCTGGAGCTAAACACACTGATGAATAGTTATATTAAGCTCTGTCCTCCACACCAGCTTGTCCTTGGGAAACAAAATGAATTCCGACTGTAGGGACCTCATTCTTAGTGAAGAGTAGAGATGTGTGGAGGACGGAGCCTGGAGGTTACTGGGGCAAGGTGTTTTGCTACAGTCATTCATGATTTTTATCTTTCTTTCAACCCATGTCTTTGCACACACATACACATATGTACACATGCCTGCAAACACACACAAACACATTTACACACATGCACACACATATATATACACACATGCACACATGCATGCACGCACAGGCACAAATAGGCACACTCAGATTAATAATCACAGCCTCCTGAAACTCTTGAAGGTTGTTTGGCCAAACTCATTAGGCACCAGAAAGGGGAGTTCCATAGAAAACGTCCTTCTTTATCTTCTGTTCTATTTTCCAGGCTGGGGAAGAATTACTGCCAAAGAATGCCAGTGGGGAGATTATTTTAGAAACTGTGGACCTTTGTGACACTTGGGAGGTATGTTCTGCTGCAGACACCAGGCAGCACTGTGTGGTGAGGTTGAAATCACAGGAGGAGGAGTCAGAAGAGATGGGATTTTGCTCCAGCAGTTGTCTGACCTCACATGTGGAACTTCTCTGTGCCTCTGTGTTCTCATCTGTGAAGTGAGAGAGTGCAATGAGATGGCCTCTATGGTTCATTTTAATTGTAACTTCTAAGGTTCTAATTAGACACAGAAGCACCTTTGGCCTTGAGATCAGGTTGAGGATGTGAGCCCTGCAAGAGGGGTCAGAGCATTATCCTTGGTTAGAAACACATCATGGAGGAGGGACAGCTGCGGACTGACTCAGCAGGAGGGTGGAAGGTGCAGGACAGTGAACCTGCCCTTGAAAAACCCATTTGATTGATTTTTTTTTTTTTTTTTTTTTTTTTTTACCATTCTAGAATAGATGTAGCAAAAAACCATCTACTAACAGAAAACCTGAGAGTCTCCCTTTCTTATGACTCTAGTATAATTTGTTAAGGAACTATTTCATGTCTCAAGCCAAATAGGTACCATTGAAATAAGTGGGAGACAACAAATATGTCTACTTGCCATCCTGAGTGGGCATGTAATAGAATCAAGGAGACAAACAAATATGCATAGCAAGGTAATGCATTAGCAAATTGTATATTCAAGTGATAAAACTGTTTAATTCAGTCTAATATTTATATATGTTAAAACAGATTTCCAGCATTTACAAAGTCAAATGCCAATTGAAAAGAAAAATTTACAGTAAAGGTCTACCACCCATATCCGTCCTCCCCAGGCCCTGGAGAAGTGCAAAGACGCGGGTTTAACCAAGTCTATCGGGGTGTCCAATTTTAATCATAAGCTGCTGGAACTCATCCTTAACAAGCCAGGGCTCAAGTACAAGCCCACCTGCAACCAGGTGAGCCCTCAGCCCACGGGGCCTTCTCTGACTTTCTGCTCTTCACACACTTCCTGCTTAATCGTGTCTCCAAGTTTCTGCTTTGATGTCATCTATGTAGATGAACGTTCTTTTCTCTCAGAAATAGAAGATACGAGAGAAAGGCAATTTGAGTGGGGTGGAAGAGCACAATTCTTCAGAGGGGGTGAAAGCTCCTGTGAGACAGCCATGTGGAGGTGCTGAGTTGGGAAGTGGCAGCTCTGGTCTGGAGCTCAGAGAGTGGTCCAGGTGGAGATACAGATGTTTGGAGTCATTGCTTTATGGATAGTAACTAAACTCACAGACATGGATTTGTTCTCCTAGGGAAAGTTCATGAATGAAAAGGAACAGGCAGGAAAATCCACAGGAGAGGGTGAGGCAGAGGGGCACTGGCAAGAAGATTGAACAGAAGCTGCCAGACAGCTGGAGACAACCAGGAGAGGGTGGTGTCAGGAATCCAGTGAAAGTTTCGGTTTTATGAAAGGAATTAAGTCATTTGTTCTGTAAAAATTTCCACATCACTTACTAATGGCTTACTCATTGATCCACGTGACACACTTTGACATGTTCCTTTTGTGCTTCCTGCAAATTGAAGCTTAGTGCTACAGATCTGATCTCGTTTGATTAATGCCATGTGAATTTATGAATTTTAGCCAATACATCATTTTCCATTAATCATAATTACTATGTCTTTTGATGCTCAAATTTCCATATTTTGACTAGCAGAAGCCTCTTCAAGTAAGATCCTGGGTCCTTTGGCAGCATGCGTCATTGTCATTCTTCTTTCCTTTCTAGAGTGCAAGCTCTTTTAGGCTCAAATGGAAACTTTCACACTCAGAACTGGAATACACTCTTCCTCTAAGCAATCTTAGTTTCTTTCAGTAAAAATGGCTTTTAGAGGCTATAACTGGGGCACAAGGTATTTTAATAATTTTCAAACACAAATAGAAAAGGAATAAGAAAATTACTGTATCAGTATGGCAAACGATGGGATTTAGAGGTGCTTCAGAAGGTGCATGGGGAAAAGGACCAACAGGAAAAGTATAGCACATCTATTAATGTGGTGTTACACATGCCTTCAGGCCAGTTTTAAATTTGCACGTGATTATTGGCTTGTATATTGTGACACCTTTTTGTCTTGGAAAAATTACAGGTGGAATGTCACCCTTACCTCAACCAGAGCAAACTCCTGGAGTTCTGCAAGTCCAAGGACATTGTTCTAGTTGCCTACAGTGCCCTGGGATCCCAAAGAGACCCACAGTGGTAATAAGAATATCAAAGAGCTAATCTATGGCAAGAATTCTGTTGATGCTGAAAAACTCCTATTAAAACTAAGTTCTAAAATTTTATTATTAAAAAGTTCAAAGATTAAAAACAAAAAGCAATGGTGTAGTTTGTTCCCATGTATCACCACTGAGCTTAAATGTCACCAACATTCTTTCCTTCCTGTGTCATCTATGTGACTACTTACGCCCAATCCCACTCCTAATATAAATTTTAAAGTGATCTTTAGGTAAAATTTGCATAGGCTGTAATGCTATACTTTTTTGGCAAATGGACATACTCTGTAACCCACATCCCTAATGTGGTATACAAACTTGCTATCTCCCAAAAAAGTTATTTTTTGTTCCTTCTGAGACAATAACTTCTCATTGCTAGGAAACTATTTTCTGATTTTTTTTTCACCTTAGATTAGTTTTGTGTGCTCTAAAATTTCATATGAAAGAGATCATGCACACTGTTTTGCACCTGGCTTTTTTGGCTCACCGTATCTGTGAGATGCATTCATGTAGTTGTGAGTATCTGTAATTCTTTCCATTTTATTGCTGGATCTTGTTTATCCATTCACCTGTTAATGGACAGCTTTATTGTTTCCAGTTCACTGCATTTATGAATGAATCCATATGAATAGTTATGAGACCGTTTTAAATCAAATTGTATTATGCCTACTCCTCTCAACTCTCTGGAGAATTTGGGGTAAAAGGAGCAGCACACTCTAGGTTTTCCGTTTTGCATCCTTCACATCTGTGTCTGTTCCTACCCCAACAGGGTGGATCCCGACTCCCCATATCTCTTGGAGGAGCCAGTCTTAAAATCCATTGCTAAGAAACACAGTTGCAGCCCAGGCCAGGTCGCCCTGCGCTACCAGCTGCAGCGGGGAGTTGTGGTCCTGGCCAAGAGCTTCTCTCAGAAGAGAATCAAAGAGAACTTCCAGGTACAGGTTGAGCAGAGTCACTCCAGAGTGAGCCATGGGCACTGGTCTGGGTTATCTCCCTTGCATGGGAAAATGCAACACGTGTCATTCATTCCTGTGCTTCTCTCCACTATGTGCTAAGGGAGGAGGGCAGTGTGGAAGGATCGAACGAGAGAGCACTGAACTCAGAGGCCTAAGGTTTATCATCTCTAGGCCTGGCTTTGCCGCTTACTAGTTGTGTGACGCTAGGCAAATTTCAATTCACTTATTTCATCCGTTTCAGGAATTCTACATGGTAATGAACTTTAAGGACCCTGATTCCTCTCCTTCACCTTCTATACCTGCAAATGCCTATTTGTATTTTAAAATCAAACCCAAATAAAATTAGCTGCTCTGTTAAACTACTGGGACACCCCAGCCCAGTTTTCACCACAAAAGCCCCTGGCATGACTCTGTTAGTGAGTTTTTTCTTTATTAATTTTACATCATTTGCTAATACTTCAGTGTGCTCTCTGGACTGGGAGAACCTAAATACAATGACTCCTTCTGGATGATCTTTTATTACCTTTCCCCTGGCAGTGACCCTAGCAGGTATGAAGTTAGGTATAAGGTTACAGACTAACCAAACTAAGAAATTGATGAGTTGAAGTTATTTTGTAAACCCTTCTCCACATACACTCTGGACCTTATATTAATCACAGGTCTCCAACTTATTTTGTTTTGAATCCCACAAGAATTTTGAAAAATATGTAAGCTGTTTCTCATTTTAAAATGGCAGCTACAAATTTTATTATGAGTTTAATATTGATGAGAGATGACATTTGAGTCATATTATATATAATGTATTTATTTCAAAATAAGTTATAGATTAAATATATTAACTTTAAAAATTAAATAGGTAAATCTAAATCTCATTGTCACAACATAAGGAAAAAATATCCGTTTTATTTTTTGATCCAAATCAAAATGTTAATACCTGCTCTCTTGACAACCATATAACTTCTGAAGTACATTTTTAAAAAGAGTTGTGAATAAATGTGTTGGCAGATAGGAAGAAAATGGACAGATATATACAGAGAAAGAGATAAATACATTAGATAGATAGGGAGGTATCTGAGTCTTTCATGAAATTGTCTCCTGGATCACATAATAAACTTAGTATTTTTTTTTTTTTTTTTTTTTTTTTTACCAAAAATATCTGTTTTACTATTAAGGGACGCCTCATCAGGGACTATGTGTTGACACAAATGAACCTCTCTGGACTTGAGATTTATTAAAAATGCAGAACTCTTTGAACATAAGATGTAAGTGTCTCAAAGATCAATTAGTAAGCATTTTTTATAAGGAAGAGCAAACACAGCTGGAAATAGACACTATTTAGGGGTCCTGAGGTGAGCAAGTAGAACAGTTGTCCAGAAAATGCTTTTTCTGGGGTAAACAGATTCTTGAGTGGGAGTTTCCTATGTTCTAAGGCTTTCTCATCCCAAGGATGGATCAAGTTCCAGGAGAATTGAGGAAACAAAAGCCTGACCAAGTGTGGACATGTCCAGGTGGCAGTTATTTTGCACACTTTGTTTTCTATTTTAAAATAAAGGATTTCCTTTTTCTGTCTCAAGCAATTCTCAATAAATATTTTAAATTGATGAGTGCACACCTTTCTTTTGAGAAGTGGAGCTCAGTAGGAGAGGGGTGGGATGGAGAAGAGGCAGAATGTAGGTGGAAGAGGTCTCGGGCCAAGTGCATCTGGAAGCCAATGAGGATGAACATGCTTCCCCTAATGCTGTCCTTGCCTCTGCCTCCTGGAAAGTCCTTGTATTCCCCTGTAGAAGCTGCTGCCTTGGGGAGGGGTTAATGTGAGTGTTTTCTTCCTTTCAGATTTTTGACTTTGAGTTGACTCCAGAAGACATGAAAGCCATTGATGGCCTCAACAGAAATCTCCGATATGATAAGTTACAATTGTAAGTGGTGCTTGTAGATTCTTTCACAGGCTGTTTTCTGTAGTATGCAGGGAAATGGGGGAACAAATGTTCCCCCATCAGGAAGACATGCCCAAATTCAGGCATGGGATAAAATAGGAGATGCCCTGTAGCCCTCAGACCAGAGGTTTCCTCCAGGACTCAATCTCTGACCCAGCAGAAATGTGTCTGTAAGTGAAACTGCCAGTGTCTGCACCATTGTGAATCCAATTCTTGAATGCCCTTACTATCTGTGCCTGGGTCTAGCACTCAGGGCCCACTGCCTGTGAATCTAGAAGGCTCAGTGTGTAGTACCTACAAACCTATAGGGGCCCATCATAATGTTCTCTTTAATTTATATTAAAATCAGAAGAAAAATGAATACAATAATAATGCATATGTAATAATGACTCCATCCTGCTCTATCTTTGTGTTTGCATCATGATAATGGAAAACATAATTTAAGTATTAGTGCAGGATGGGCCCCCGAAGGCAAAGGTGCCTATGTCCTAGGGAAGCCTTAATGTGGTACTCCCTCTTCAGGATACCAACTATTTCTGCAAAATTTATGTCTTTCTTGGCTTTCTTTACCTACCACAACTCCCATTTCCTCAGTAATATAATCTCACCATGCTGAATTGTGAATGAATTATGAGATTCATAGACCCTCAAATGCTAGTGACGGAGGTGTCAATGGCCTTTACCCAAGATAAGATCCTTTGGAGTTTCTCTGGATCCTCGAGGCATGACTCTTACTCCAGTGTCATCTTTGTCCACCTGAAGTCCACCTCTGAGGAACCCAACATCCCTTGACTGGTTTATTTATAAACGTGATGTTCCATTTGCTCAACTGCTGCAGGATTTCAGGACTAAGGAGAGAGAAGGCTAAATAGAGAGGAGTTTAGAGGAGAGTTCAGAAACGGGAAATACAATTTTGGTTGCCAGAATAAAGACTCAGTCTCCAAAAAAGATCTGAAGAATCCCTCTCCTTTACATAAAACCACACCAAGATTCTGAGAGGAAACATTTTCAATGAGAAAAATATTAGGAAGTAACTTTTCTATACCCGAAGGCTGTGTATAAGTCTGTGATCTGCCTTATGAGACTGTGAACGCCTTGTCCTACTCTTGTCTGTGGCCCTATGTCAGTATGACTCCTGGCACATTTAACTGCTTCGAAGGTACTTTTTAATGTCACTCAATTAAAAAGAACAAATTATAAAAAAGAAAAATGAACATGAAAAGGAAAACAAACAGTAATTTTAATTCCTAACTGACAAGTATCTTTATAATTATATTTAAGTAAGACATAATTGTGTTTTTTAGGTGTTGGTATTAGAGATGCATCTCGTCCCCTCCATAGATTAAATTGTGTGTGCCGAGGTACAAGTAGGGACTCAGTGGTAAATTCAGGAATTTTAGCCCATCCTAAGTGCATCTTCAGAAAAAACTCTTTGACAGAATGGAAAAAAGAGTTACTAAATTAATATTATTTTTTCTCTTTCAGTGCTGCTAATCACCCTTATTTTCCATTTTCTGAAGAATATTGACCATGAGCTATTGAACATTACCACCACAATTTCCTCCTTTTAGGTGACACAGAGAGGATTTCTGTATTTGATAGAGGAATAGGAAGTAGGATCTGAAGTTGCAGGTTGCTTGCCTTTCCTTTCTTTTACGAAATGAAGACTTTAACAGGAAGATGTTTTTCCTGATTGTTAAAGTAATACCCATAAATTTTTAAAAAATGAAAAATAAAGAATACAAAACAAAAATGATCTGTAGTTTTTTCATTACAGGATACTTATCATTTGACACATTTTCCTTCATGATTTTTCTAAACAAAAGGTCTGATATGGTTTGGATCTGTGTCCCCACCCAAATATTATGTCAATGGTAATCTTCAGTATTGGAAGAAGGATCTGGCTGGTGGGAGGTAATTGGATCATAGGGGTAGTCTTTACCCTTGCTGTTCTGGTGATAGTGAGTTCTCATGAAATCTGGTTGTTTAAAGATGTGTAGCATCTCCCCTTCACTCTCTTCCTCCTGCTCTGGCCACAGGAAGATGTGTCTCCTTCCCCTTGCCTTCCATCATGGCTGTAAGTTTCCTGACACTTACCCAGCCATGCATCCTACGCAGCCTGAAGAACCGTGAGCCAATTAAACTTCTCTCTATCTCCTATACTACTGAGCATTCTCCTGGCCTCCTGAGATCAGTTTCTCATTCAGCCAGATTGTATACAATCTGGGAAAATTTTTGAATTCTTGTCAACCCCACGAACCCACACTCTTCAGGCAGAAGTCCCCCACATAGCAGCCACTTAGTCCTTTGAGTCTTCTGAAGCCAGAGGCCTCATACCTGGTCATTGGAGGGAATTCTGAGTAGGAAAAAAAAAGAGGAGGGGAGCTTCAAATCAGATATCTCTGTGGCACAAGAGTAGTTGAGATTTGGCAGCTTCACCGAGCCAGGCAGAAGCCTAATGCAGGGGTGGAGGCCCCACCCAGTCTCTACTTGGGCAATGCTAAGCAGAAATGTGAGGTCAGAATTCACCATGGGGTTTCTGCCTAGTGGAGATGTGGGAGCAGGACCACAGCCCTCCACATCCCAGAATCACAGACCCTTTGGCAGCTTGAAACTTCTGCCTGGAAAAGTCTCACAGGAATAGAACTCCAACCTGTAAGAGTAGCCATGTGGGCTGTGCCCAGCAAAACCATGGAGAAAGTGCTGCCCAAATGCTTGAGAGCTGGCTGCTTGCACCAATGTGCCCAGGATGCAGGACACAAAGTCACCGGAAATTATCTTGGAGCTATAAGGTTTAATGTCTGCCTTGCTGGGATTCTGGTTTCCACAGGTCCTGTTTCTCCTGACCTTACCCACACCATTTTTTTTTTCCATTTTGTTTTGTTTGTGTTAATTTTTTTATCTTCTGGAAAAGGAATGTTTACTCACAACTGATAACAATGTTCTACTTCAAAAGTAAATAACTTGTATTTGACTTCACAGGCTCATGACTGGCAGGAACTTGCCTTGAGTCTGAGATGAACTTTTGTACTTTGGAATTTTAAGTTGGTGCTGGACCAAGTTAAAACTTTTGGGGACTATTGGGATGAAATGGTTACATTTTGCCTGGAAGAAGGGTGTGAAGTTCGTTGACCGGGGTCAGAATGCTGTAATTGGGATATTTGACCCTCTAAACCATATGCTGAGTTCTCAATGTAGGAATTCGGGCCTAGTGGAGTTGTTATGGTCATTGGGACAGATCCATCATGAGTGGCTTGGTGCTCTGCCTGCAGTAGTAAGTTAATTCTTGCTTTATTACTTTTCTTAATGGCTGCTTGTTAAAAAGAGCCTCACGCCTTACTCCTCCTCCCATTACTTTCCTCTCTCACCATCTGACCTCAGTGCATGCTAACTCCACATCCCCTTTTGCCATGAGTGGAAGCAGCCTAGGGTCCTCAACCAGAGGTCTACCAGATCTGTAATCTTGATGTTACTGCTATACTTGTTTTGGGATACCCTAAACTGTGCCCATATAAGACAGTGGATGCAATAGATAATTGTGTGTCTTCTGACTCCTTCAGTGACAGGTGGTTCCCCTATCTCTTTCCCTCTGTTCAGGCCTTCGTATACCCTAAGACACAAGAATGTGAAAACTAGGTCAAATTGTAACCCTCCAGTGGCCTCAATGTTCACATGAAAAAGAATAGCATATCTTTCATTTAAGCACAAAAGCTACACATGATTAAGCTTATTGAGGAATGCATGTTGAAGGCTGAGGTAGGTTGAAAGCTAGGTCTATTGTTAATTATTAGCCAAGTTGTGAATGCAAAGGAAAAGTTCTTTAAGGAATCTGTAATGCTACTCCAGTTGAATACAAAATGGTTAGAATGCAAAACAAGTTTTATTGGTGCTAAGAAGAAAGTTTTAATGATGTGGACAGAAGATGAACCAGCCACAACATTCCCTTAAGCCAAAGCCTAATCCAGAAGAAGACCTTACCTCTCTTCAACTGTATGAAGGCGCGTAGAGGTGAGGATGCTGCAGAGAAAATGTTGAAATCTGGTAGAGGTTGGTGCATGAGGTTGAATAAAATAAGCCATTTCTATAACAAAAAATACAAAATAAAGCATCAAGTACGGATGGAGAATCTGCAGCAGGTCAACCAGAAGATTTATGTAAGATCATTAATGAAAGTGACTACAATAAACAATTTATTTTGAATGTAGGTGAAAGGGTGTTGTATCAAAAAAGGTGCCATCTAGGACTTTTATATTTAAAAGGAAGTCAATGCTTGGCTTCAAAAGACAGGCTGACTCTTGTGTTAGTAGCTCCTGTGCCTGGTGATTTCAGGATAAAACCAATGCTTTATTATAATTTCAAAACCATGCTCTATAAATAGAAAAAGACTATTACAGCATAGCTCTTCATAGCATGGTTACTGAATATTTCAAGTCTACTGCTTAAAATAAAAAAGCAGCAGTTGAAACCTACTGCTCAAAAAGAGATTTCTTTCAAAATATTGCTGTTCAATGACAATGCACCTGGTTAACAAAGAGTTCTAATGCAGAGGTACCAAAAGATTGCTTTTGTTTTTATGACTGCTTTCACAACATTTATTCTTCAGTACATGGATAAAGGAGTAATTTTAGCTTTCAAGTCTTATTGTTCATAAAATACATTTCAATCAGTTATAGCTGCTATAGATAGTGATTCTTCTGATGAATCCAGGAAAAGTAAATGGAAAGCCCTCTGGAAAGAATTCAGCATTCTGAATGCCATCATGAAAATTTGTAATTCATAAGAAAATGTCAAAATATCAACATGAACAGAAGTTTGGAAAAAGTAAATTACAACTCTCAAGGATGATTTTAACGGGGTTAAGGTTTTGGTAACTGCAGATGTAATGGAAATAGTAAGAAAGCTAGAATGAGAAGTAGAGCTTTAATATGTGATTGAATTGCTGTAATCTCATGATAAAACTTTAAGAGATTAAGAGTTCCTTCATATGAATGCACAAAAAGTTGTTTTTGGATTGAAATCTACTCTTAGCCATTGTGAGATGGTGAAGATGCTGTAAATATTGCTCCAATAACAACAAAGAATTTAAAATATTATGAAAAGATAGTTGATGATGCAGTGGCTAGATTACAGAGAAATGACTTCCACTTTCAGAGAAGTTCTACACTGTAGGCTGTCAAACAGCAGAGAAATCTCTCTACAGAGAAATCTTTCGTGAAAGAAGTCTATCAATGAGGCAGATTTCACTGTTGTATTTTATTTAAGAAATTGCCACAGTCATTTCAGAACTCAGCAACCATGACCCTGATCAGTCAACAGCAATCAACAGTGAGGGAATAATTTCTTTCTCTCTTTTTTATTATACTTTAAGTTCTAGGGCATATGTGCACAACGTGCAGGTTTGTTGCATATGTATACATGTGACATGTTGGTTTGCCACACCCATTAACTCATTTACATTACGTATTTCTCCTAATGCTATCCCGCCCCCATCCCTCACCCTGCAACAGGTCCTGGTGTGTGATGTTCCCTGCTCTGTGTCCAAGTGTTCTCATTGCTCAATTCCTACCTATGAGTTAGAACATGTGGTGGTTGGTTTTTCCGTTCTTGCGATCATTTGCTCAGAATGATGGTTTCCAGCTTCATCCATGTACCTACAAAGGACATGAACTCATCCTTTTTTATGGCTACATAGTATTCAATGGTATATATGTGCCACATTTTCTTAATCCAGTCTATCATTGCTGGACATTTGGGTTGGTTCCAAGTCTTTGCTATTGTGAATAGTGCTGCAATAAACATATGTGTGCATGTGTCTTTGTAGCAGCATGATTTATAATCTTTGGGGTATATACCCAGTAATGGGATGGCTGGGTCAAATGGTATTTCTAGCTGTAGATCCTTGAGAAATTGCCACACTGTTTTCTACAATGGTTGAACTAGTTTACAGTCCCACCAACAGTGTAAAAGTGTTCCTATTTCTCCACATCCTCTCCAGCACCTGTTGTTTCCTGACTTTTTAATGATTGCCATTCTAACTGGTGTGAGATGGTATCTCATTGTGGTTTTGATTCGCATTTCTCTGATGAACAGTGATGATGAACATTTTTTCATGTGTCTGTTGGCTGCATAAAAGTCTTCTTTTGAGAAGTGTCAGTTAATATTCTTTGCCCACTTTTTGATGAGTTTATTTGATTTTTTTCTTGTAAATTTGTTTAAGTTCTTTGTAGATTCTGGATATAAGCCCTTTGTCAAATGGGTGGATTGCAAAAATTTTCTCCCATTCTGTGTAGGTTGCCTATTCACTCTGATGGTAGTTTCTTTTGCTGTGCAGAAGCTCTTTAGTTTAATTAGATCCCATTTGTCAATTTTGGCTTTTGTTTCTGTTGCTTTTGGTGTTTTAGTCATAAATTCCTTGCCCATGCCTATGTCCTGAATGGTATTGCCTAGGGTTTCTTCTAGGGTTTTTATGGTTTTAGGTCTAACATTTAAGTCTTTAATCCATCTTGAATTAACTTTTGTATAAGGTATAAGAAAGGGATCCAGTTTCAGCTTTCTACATATGGCTAGCCAGTTTTCCTAGCACCATTTATTAGATAGGGAATCCTTTCCCCATTTCTTGTTTTTGTCAGGTTTGTCAAAGATCAGATGGTTGTAGAGGTGTGGTGATATTTCTGAGGGCTCTGTTCTGTTCCATTGGTCTATATCTTTGTTTTGGTACGAGTACCATGCTGTTTTGGTTACTGCAGGCATGTAGTATAGTTTGAAGTCAGGTAGTGTGATGCCTCCAGCTTTGTTCTTTTTGCTTAGGATTGTCTTGGCAATGCAGGTTCTTTTTTGGTTCCATATGAACTTTAAAGTAGTTTTTTTCCAATTCTGTGAAGAAAGTCATTGGTAGCTTGATGGGGGTGTCATTGAATCTGTAAATTACCTTGGGCAGTATGGCCATTTTCACGATATTGATTCTTGCCAACCAAGAGCATGGAATGTTCTTCCATTTGTTTGTGTCCTCTTTTATTTCGTTGGGCAGTAGTTTGTAGCTCTCCTTGAAGAGGTCCTTCACATCCCTTGTAAGTTGGATTCCTAGGTATTTTACTCTCTTTGTAGCAATTGTGAATGAGAGTTCACTCTCTGTCTCTTATTGGTGTATAGGAATGCTTGTGATTTTTGCACATTGATTTTGCATCTTGAGACTTTGCTGAAGTTGCTTATCAGCTTAAGGAGATTTTGGGCTGAGATGATGGGGTTTTCTAAATATACAATCATGTCACCTGTGAACAGGGACAATTTGATTTCCTCTTTTCCTAACTGAATACCCTTTCTTTCTTTTTCTTGCCTGATTTCTCTTGCTCCTGTGTTGAATAGGAGTGATGAGAGAGGGCACCCCTGTCCTGTGCTTGTGGGAAGTCAGGGACACCAAATGGAGGGACTGGCTGGAACTATGGCAGAGGAACATAAATTGTGAATATTTCATGGACATTTATCAGTTCCCAAATAATACTTTTATAATTTCTTATGCCTGTTATGTTAATTTTTTTTTTTTTTTTTTTTTTTTTGAGACGGAGTCTGGCTCTGTCGCCCAGGCTGGAGCGCAGTGGCCGGCTCTCAGCTCACTGCAAGCTCTGCCTCCCGGGTTTACGCCATTCTCCTGCCTCAGCCTCCCGAGTAGCTGGGACTACAGGCACCAGCCACCTCACCCGGCTAGCTTTTTGTATTTGTTAGTAGAGACGGGGTTTCACCGTGTTAGCCAGGATGGTCTCGAACTCCTGACCTCGTGATCCGCCCGTCTCGGCCTCCCAAAGTGCTGGGATTACAGGCTTGAGCCACCGCGCCCGGCCTATGTTAATCTCTTAATCCTGTTATCTTTGTATGCTGAGGATATACATCACCTCAGGACAACTGTGATAATTCTGTTAACTGTACACATTGATTGTAAAACTTGTGTGTTTGAACAACATGAAATCAGTGCACCTTGAAAATTAACAGAATAACAGCGATTTTTAGGGAACAAGGGACGACAACCATAAGGTCTGACTGCCTGTGGGGTAGCGCAAAAAGAGCCATATTTTCCTTCTTGCAGAGAGCCTGTAAATGGACATGCAAGTAGGGAAGATATCACTAAATTCTTTTCCTAGCAAGGAATATTAATATTAATACCCTGGGAAAGGAATGCATTCCTGGGGGAAGGTCTATAAATGGCCACTCTAGGAATGTTCATCTTGTGCAGTTGAGATAAGGACTGAGATATACCCTGGTCTCCTGCAGTGCCCTCAGGCTTACTAGGGTGGGATAAACTCCGCCCTGGTAAATTTGTGGTCAGAACAGTTCTCTGCTCTGGAACCCTGTTTTCTGTTAAGACGTTTATCAAGACAATATGTGCACCACTGAACATAGACCCTAATCAGTAGTTCTGCTTTTGCCCTTTGCCTTGTGATCTTTGTTGGACCCTTCTCAGTAGTTGTTCTTTTGCCCTTTGTCCTTTTCCCTCAGAAGCATGTGATCTTTGTTAGACCCTTATTAATAGTTCTGCTTTCTGCCCTTTGAAGCATGTGATCTTTGAACCTACTCCCTGTTCTTACATGCCCTTCCCTTTTGAAACCATTAATAAAAATTTGCTGGTTTTGAGGCTCAGGTGGGCGTCATGGTCCTACCTATATGTGATGTCACCCCTGGTGGCCCAGCTGTAAAATTCCTCTCTTTATACTGTCTCTATTTCTCAGCCAGCTGACACATATGGAAAATAGAAAGAACCTACATTGAAATATTGGGGGTGGGTTCTGCCAATATTGTGCCAATTTTTAAAGAGAATGTTTCCAGTTTTTGCCCATTCAGTATGATATTCGCTGTGGGTTTGTCACAAAAAGTTCTTATTTTGAGATACATTCCATCAAAACCTAGTTTATTGAGTTTTTAGCATGAAGGGGTGTTGAATTTTGTCGATGGCCCTTTCTGCATCTATTGAGATAATCGTGGTTTTCATCGTTGGTTCTGTTTATGTGATGGATTATGTTTATTGATTTGCATATATTGAACCAGTCTTGCATCCCAGGGATGAAGCCAACTTGATCTTGGTGGATAAGTTTTTTGATGTGCTGCTAGATTCGGTTTGCCAGTAGTTTATTGAGGATTTTCACCATCGATGCTCATCAGGGATATTGATCTAAAATTCTCTTCTTTTGTTGTGTCTCTACCAGGCTTTGGTATCAGGATGATGCTGGCCTCTGTCTTCTGCATCAATCACGCTGGGAGCTGCAGATGGGAGCTGTTCCTATTCAGCCATTTTGGAATGGACTCCTAGTGAGGGAATAATTTCTAGCAGCCAAAAGATTACATCCTGCTGAAGGTTCAGATAATTGTTAGCATTTTGTAACAAAAAATGTTTAAATTAAGATATGTATATTGTTTCCTTAGATACTATTGCTCATCTAATATAGAATAGTGTAAACATTATTTTTATATACAGTTGAAATTTTAAAAATTATGTCATTCATTTTATTGTGGTGTTTGCTTTATATTGGTGGTCTGGAACCCGACTTTTAATAGTTATAAAATATGCCTGTGTTTTATGTCTTGTTTATCTCTTGTCAGAGTTTTTGACTAAATTTTATTTTGTTTGATCCTGGTATAGCTATCACATCTTTTCTTTGGTTACTATTTTCTTAAAATACTTATTTCTGTCCTTCATGTTCACACTATTTATGTCCTCATCTAAAGTGAGTTTCTGGTTCAGAACATATAATTGCATCCTGGATTTTTTAAAACCCATTCTGCAAATCTTCCTTTTGATGTGGAAATTTAAGTCATTTACATTTAATGTACACTTATGATACACATAACAAAGCACATTAAGATATCATTTTACACAAGTCAGAATGACTATTCTTAAAATGTCAAAAAACAACAGATATTGGTGTGGATTCATCAGAGATGTTAATCATGGATCCTGCAAACTGGAGTACAGTAGCACGACCTTGACTCACTGTAGCCTCTGCCTACTTAGCCTCTTGAATAGCTGGGATTATAGACATTTGCATGGCTAGTTTTTGTATTTTTGGTAGAGACAAGGTTTTGTCATATTTGCCAGACTGGTCTCGAACACTGGATCTCAAGTGATCCACCCTCCTCAGCCTCCCAAAGTGCTGGGATTACACAGGTGTGAGCCAATGTGTCTGGCCCAATCTGTTCAAATCTGCCCTCCAAAGAGAGACACAAGTAAAAATTAAGGCATGTGAGGATTATTCACCAATTTATTGCAATTAGTTTCCAGTTTTATGAATAATATTTAGCAGGATCACAAATTATATAAAATAATTACCAGTTTTTTGGGAAGTTACTTTTGATAGTTTCTTCCAAAACTGGATGAAAGATACAAATACTATAAGGCACTGTTTGCATATTGGAAATGATGTCCAAAGACCAAACATTGTTAATAATTAATACTCTAATAAACATCATGTCAGAATTTGTGTTTTCTTTTTGCTTTGTACCTTTGTCAGGATTACAGCGTCATCAGGACTGCATTTTCATCAGGAATGAATATTCCTTCTACAATGCAAATTAAAAAAAAATATTTGCTGATGGAAAGGTAAAAGGAGAAATTTTCATTTGGTTTTAATGTTTAATTTTTTTATTGTCACCTGTTAAAAAATGCTTACTAGTCCCTCCTTTAAATAGTGTCATGTGGCAGAAAGATGTTAAATGGTTGATCATTTATATGACATAAAGATGAAACATCATGGCATGAACAAAAATGAGACTTGCTGCTAGAAGTGTTTTATAGTCTAACATATGATAATCATTCTATAAATCTGTTGGAGGAATTTATAAGATAGATAAGACAGCTGATAGATTATAGATAGATAATAAATTGCCAGATAGATAGATTCCAGATGGAAAATTTTACTTTAGCAAAAAATTAATAATTTTATTCTGACTATATAAAAATGTACTTAAGAATTCTCTTTGATAAAAGCCAAGTGGACTGGATTCAATTTTCTTCATAGCCTGTGTAATACACCATCACTTGCTTCTTCCTACATGCCATTGGTCAGCCCCAGACAGTGGGGAGTGTAGCATTGCCTGCCCGTTGTTTATATAACCTGTGAATATAAATGCTGGATGTTGAAGAAGGAAACAGTGCTTAACGAAAGGGTGACATTCAATGGATCACCAAATATCAGCGTGTGGAGCTAAATGATGGTCATTTCATGCCTGTATTAGGATTTGGCACCTATGTACCTCCAGAGGTAACATAATCATATTTTCAGTGTTGAGCATTTAAAAGAGCAAAGCTGGAATAAGTAGAAGATGACCTGGGTTTAACTTTGTGTTCCTGTGTTACTCTGCATGATTCACCTGGTCTGTTTTAATAGGCTAGAGCTATTCCAAGTTCAATGAGAAAAGGCTGTCAATCTGTTCTGCATTGAGGTCTGATCATATGGTCATGTACTGCTTTTATTTTGTGCACTGTTTTTTTTTCTTCTGTTTATGGGTGTTCCCAGCTTTGCAGAATATTTAAAACTCAACAGTGAAGAACACTGCCTGGCATTTCCTTTTGTAGGAGATTGACTGCAGTGGAATGGTTTCTCTATTTCTTTCTATAATTGAAGAAATTGTTTATTCTTCCAAGCATACATGATCAAACAAAATCTTTGTGGTAACAGTGTCTGGAGATGGGGTGTATGAAAATTCTTGGGGAGAGTATTGCTGAGCTGCTGTGTGGCCTTGAGCATGACAGAGTAATAATACTGGTCTTGGACTTAATACAATTTCCCATGTACAACTTTCACCTCTAGGAAAATTATCTGAAAGGAAAAATAACGATTGTAAGAAAAAACTAGAACCTCACAAGAGAAATTTAAAATTTTTGATCCATGTTAATATGCATCAGATTTGTATCAAAATGGTATGGGTGGTTCCCCTGACATGAAAGTAGGCAAAATGGAGACTTTATTTTCTAGACTGAACTATTTCTATACTGGAAGAAAACATGTATTCCAAGGCTACTAAGTGTGTGAATAAGGACTAGTCACATAAAAATTTGTCTCACTTTTCTCAACTTTACATTGTAAGAATTTACAGAGAAACATTTGAAGACATCAACACTAGAGGTTCACTTTGTAATGAAAATTGGCATGAAGGGGAAGTAAGGAAAAGCACAACATGGAAACTTTAGCCTTGGTAAACCTTGAGTGCCTGCATAGCAAGGAGAAGATCAGAGCTGGTATCAGGTGAAGGCAGTGAGACCTCGCCTCTAGTTCCTTTTAATATCATTGGAAATAGAAAAACTCCTGAAATACTCATATTAAAATAGAAAATTGTTCTATTTATGGCTTTATTGTTTAGAAAATGTACCTTTCAAATATTTATCCAAATTTGATAGATAAGTCTATAATTTTAAATTTCACTGAAATTATGTCTCCTAAAGTTATCCTTATTTTTTAAGACTAAAGCATACTTTACTAATCTTTTACAGGTTGCAGTTAATTTCTTATGTATAAATCTACATCCTTGGAGTGTATGTCTTTACTCCTCATATTTAGTTCTGTCATGCATACAGAATGGCTAATGGCTTTGTAGAAAGGAGTCAACACAATAGACGGCCACCCGTAGATGTACCTATTTTCAAAGTTGGAGCCTGGCTGGTATCTCAGAATTTCTCACCATTTCCTAACTAATAAGGGTGCTGTCTATAATTAACTACTTGTACAATGTATGGGGTTTCTACATACCTGCTTTCTTTATAAGACTGGGAGTTTTGTATGTGGTGTACAGACTGGGTCAATGTAATCAGTACCCAGTTAAAATCTTGGGAATTGAGTGTCCAAACAGCATCCCCTGTAGACAACCTTTCCCCTATGTTGTCAAAACGTGATGCTGGAGGAAGTCGGTATGCTTTATGCAACATCACTGAGAGGGTATCATAGGAACTTGCAGTGTATTCTTCCTGTAGCTCCTTCCCTGTGCCTTCTTCCACGTGTTAATTTCACTATATTAAAAACAATTAGGAGGCTTCCTGCAGTGGCTCACGCCTGTAATCCCAGCACTTTGGGAGGTGGTGGAAGCAGGTGAATCCCTTGAGTTCAGAAGACTGAGCCTGGGCAATATAGCGAAACCCCATAGCTACCAAAAATACAAAAATTTAACCGGCATCATGGTGCCCATCTGTGGTCCTAGCTATCTGGGGAGACGGAGGTGAGAGGATTGTTTCAGCCTGAGATGAAGTGGGGGAGGGGCAGAGTTTTCAGCCGGCTGAGATTGTGCTACTGTACTCCAGGCTGGGTGACAGAGTGAGACTCTGTCTCAAAAAATAGTAATAATAAAGACTATTTGTAACTATAATTTGAGTCCTGTTAATTTGTCCAACAAATGACTGAATCTGAGTTTGTTCTTGGGAAACACCATGCTAGTGATCAACCAGGAATGACCTGGGATTGAAGAGGTCCAGGGATACCCAACATTTATTACTAAGCACGAAAGACTAAAGCAAATTGGGATGGATTTATCACCACATATATAGAACTAACCCAAGATGCAAGAATAATGTGATTTTTGTGAAGGTCATTGTTTGTGCCTGAACTACCTGTTGAGCACATTCATCACCAAATACTACTTTTCATTGCTCCTCTGGGTTCCTAGGAATAGACTTGTGGAGGTTACAAAATTAGCAATAGAAGTTGGTTTCTGCCATACTGATTCTGCTCATTTATATAATAACGGAGGAGCAGGTTGGACTGGCCATCCGAAGCAAGATTGCAGATGGCAGTGTGAAAAGACATATTCTACACTTCAAAGGTACTGTGCCTATGATGAGCATGCATGCACATGTATTTAACGTGATAGTGTAGAGATGACAATTCTGTAACTGGATCTGTAGCTGTGGGTGAATTGTGCTTATTGGTTCCAATTTATTGACACATATTCAGGTATTAAAACTAAAATGTGGCAAACGATGATGTCTTTCTCATGATTGTTGTGTTCAAATTTGTTACGTGAAAATCACTTTATTTTTTTGAGCCACAGCTCAGATCTGTAAAATATTTTTATGCATTCATTTTTTAATTTCAATGGCTTTTGGTGATACAAGTGGATTTTGGTTACATGAATAAATTCTATAGTGATGATTCTGAGATTTAAGGGAGCCCATCAGGTGATCAGTGGACATTGTACTCAATATGTAGGCTTTTATCCCTCACCTTACTCCCAACATCCCCCAACACTGAGTCCCGAAAGTCCATTATATCATCTGTATGTCTTTACATCCTTATATCCTTATAGCTTAGTTCCCACTTATAAGTGAGAATGTACGGTGTTTGGTTTCCATTCCTGAATTACTTAGAATAATGGCCTTAAGCTCCATCCAAGTTGCCACAAAAGACATTATTTCAATCCTTTTTACATACACACCATTCTATGATGTATATATAACACATTTTCATTATTCATGCATTGGTCAATGGACACTTAGGTTGGTTTTATATTTTTGCAATTGTGAATTGCATTGCTATACACGTGTCTGCATGTGTCTTTCTCATGTAAGCTTCTTTTCTTTTTGGTAGATGCCAGTAGTGGGGATTGATGGATCAAATGGTAGATCTACTTTTGAGTTCTCAGAGGAATCTCTATACTATTTTCCATAGACATTTTACTCATTTACAATTCCCACCAGCAGTGTAAAAGTGTTCTCTCTTCACTGCGTTCATGCCAACTTGTTTTTTTTTTTTTTTTTTTGACTTTTTAATTATAACCATTCTTGTAGGAGTAAGGTGGTCTCTCACTGTGGTTTTAATTTGCACTTCCCATATTAGTAATGTTGAACCTTTTTTCATATTTTGTTGACTGTATATCTACTTTTGAGAAATGTGTATTCATGTTATTTGCCCATTTTTTCATGGGATTATTTGTTTTTATCTTGCTGACTTGAGTTCCTTGTAGATTCTGGATAATAGTCCTTTGCTGGAAGCATAGTTTGCAAAATTTTTCTCTCATTCTGTAGGTTGTCTCTTTACTCTCACGATTACTTCTTTTGCTGTGCAGAATCATTTTTAGTTTAATTAGGTCCCATTTATTTAGTTTTGTTTGTGCATTTGCTTTTGCGGGTCTTAAAGATAAGTTCTTTGTTGAGGCCAATGTAAGGAAGAGTTTTTGCAATGCTGTCTTCTAGAATTTTTATGGTTTCAGGTTTTAGACTTAAGTTTTTGATCCATCTTGAGTTGATTTGTATATAAGGAGAGATGGTATCCAGTTTCATTCTTCTACATGTGGCTTACCAGTTATGCCAGCACCATTTATTGAATAGGGTCTGTTCCCCAATTTGTGCTTTTGTTTGCTTTATCAACAAAGGTCAGTATTTGACTTCATTTCTGGGTTCTCTATTTTGTTTCATTTATCTAAATGCCTATTTTTATATTAATACTATGCTCATTTCCTAACTACAACCTTGTAGTATAATTCAAAGTCTGGTAATGTACTGCCTCCAGATTTCTTCTTTTTGCTTAGTATTGCTTTGGTTATTGTGGCTCTTTTGTGGTTCCATATGAACTTAGAATATGGCCATTTTCAGAATATTGATTCTTTCTATCCATAAGCATGCAAATGTTTTTCCATTTGTTTGTTTTATGTATCATTTCTTTTAGCAGTGTTTTTATTGTTTTTCTTATAGGGACGTTTCATCTCTTTGGTTAAGTATATTCCTAGGGATTTTATTTTATTTACAGCTGTTGTAAAGGGCTTGATTTCTTAATTTGACTCTCAGCATGGTTGTTGTTGGTTTATGGCGGTGCTACTGATTTCTGTACATTGATTTTGTAACCTGACTTTACTGAATTTGTTTATCAAATCTAGGAGACTTTTGGATGAGTCTTTAAGGTTTTGTAGGTATATGATTATATTACTGGCAAACAGCAATACTTTAACTTCCTCTATTCAAATTTCAATTCCCTTTATTACTTTTTCTTTCCTGATTTCTCTGGCTAGGACCTCCAGTATTAAGTTAAATATTAATAGAAGTGGTAAAATTGGGCATCCTTGTCTTGTTCCAGTTCTCAGGGGAATGTTTTAAACTTTTCTCCATTCAGTATGATGTTGGCTGTGGGTTTGTCATATATAGTTTTTATCAGGCAAGTCCCTTTTACGTCTAGTTTGTTGCAGGTTTTTATCATAAAGGGATAGCGGATTTAACAATTGCTTTTTTTTTTTTTTTGTGCATCTATTGAGATAACCATGTGGTTTTTCAGTTCTCTGTTATATTTATTGACTTGCCTATGTTATACCATCCCTGTGCCTTGGGATAGAACCCACTTGATCACGATATATTATCTTTTTGATGTTCTGATGCATTTGGTTAGCTAGTATTTTCTAGAGGATTTTAAAAATCTATGTTCGTCAGGGATATTGATCTATAGATTTTAAAAATCTATGTTCGTCAGGGATATTGATCTATAGTTTTCTATTTTTGTTTTGTCCTTTCCTGGTCTTGATTTTAGGGTGATACTGGCTTCATAGAATAATTTAGGCAGAGTTCCCTCTATCTTTTTGAATATTTTCAGTAGGATTTGTACCAATTTCTTTTTGGATGTCAAGTAGAATTCAGCTATGAACCCATCTGATCCTTGGCTTTTTTTGTTGGCAATTTTTTATTACTGATTCATTGTTGCTGCTTGTTATTGGTCTGTTCTGGGTTTCTATTTCTTCCTGATCTAATCTAAGAGGGTTATATGGTTCCAGCAGTTTATCAATTTACTCTAGATTTTATAATTTGTGCACATAAAGGTGTTCTTAGTTGTCTTGAATGATTTTTTGTATTTCTGTGATACATTTGTAATGTGTCCAGTTTCACTTCTAATTGAGCTTATTTGGATCTTCTCTCTTCTTGGTTAATCTCACTAATGGTCTAGCAAGTTTGTTCCTCTTTTCAAAGAACCAGCTTTATCTTTCATTGATCTTTTGTTGGGGGTGTTTTGTTTCAATTTTTTTTTTGTTTTTTTTTTTTTTTTTTTTTTGAGACGGAGTCTGGCTCTGTCGCCCAGGCTGGAGTGCAGTGGCCGGATCTCGGCTCACTGCAAGCTCCGCCTCCCAGGTTCCCGCCATTCTCCTGCCTCAGCCTCCCGAGTAGCTGGGACTACAGGCGCCGCCACCTCGCCCGGCTAGTTTTTTGTATTTTTTTTTTTTTTTTTTTTTTTTTTTTAGTAGAGACGGGGTTTCACCGTGTTAGCCAGGATGGTTTCGATTTCCTGACCTCGTGATCCACCCGTCTCGGCCTCCCAAAGTGCTGGGATTACAGGCTTGAGCCACTGCGCCCGGCCTGTTTCAATTTCATTTAGTTCTGCTCTAATATTATTTCTTCTAATATCTTTGGGTTTAGTTAGTTCCTGTTTCTCTAGTACATCTTTAGTCAATTTGTGCTCTTTCAGACTTTTTGATGTAGGCATTTAATGATATGAACTTGCCTCTTAGCTCTGCTTTTGCTGTATTCCAGAGGTTTTCATAACTTGTGTCACTATTATCATTTATTTCAAAAAATTACTGAATTGCCATTTTGATTTTATTGTTAACCCAAAATCATTCAAGAGCAGATTTCCATGTATTTGTATAGTTTTGAGGGTTCCTTTCAGAGTCAATTTCTAGTTTTATTACACTGTGTTCTAAGAGATACTTGATATAATTTGGATTTTCTCAAGTTTATTGACACTTGTTTTGTGGCCTATCATATGGTCTATCTTGCAGAATGTTCCATGTGCTGATAAGAAGAATGTATGTTCTGCAGTTGGTGGGTAGAATGTTCTGTAAACATCTGTTTAGTAAACGTTTTTCTAGAGTATGTTGAATCCATTGTTTCCTATTTACTTTCTGCCTCAATGATCTGACCAGTGCTGTACAATGGAGTATTGAGTCCCTCACTATTGTATTGTGTTGTTATCCATTTCTTAAGTCTGCTGGTAATAGTTTCACAAATCTGGGAGCTCCAGTGTTAAGTGCATATAAATTTAAGATTGTAATATGTTCTTGCTAGATTGGTTCTTTTCTCATTATATAATGATTGTCTTTCTTACTGCTGTTGTTTTAAAGTCTGTTTTGTCTGATATAAGAGTAGCAACTCCTGTATACTTTTGGTTTCCATTTGCAAAGAATCTTTTTCCACCTTTTAAACTTGAGTTTATCCAAATCTTTATGTGTGAGGTGAGTCTCTTGAATACAGCAGGTATTTGGTTTGTAATTTATTATCCATTCCGCCATTCTGTATCTTCTAAGTGGAGCATTTAGGCCATTTATGTTCAATGTTATTACGGAGATGTGAGGTACTGTTCTTTTCACCATTTCAGTTGTTACCCAAATACTTTTGGTTGCTGTTGTGTTATTGTTTTATAGGATTCATGAGTTTTATGCTTTCAGGAGGTTCCATTGTGGTGAATAACAATCTTTTGTCTGAAGATTTAGAACTCCTTACAGCATGCTTTGTAGAACTGGTTTGATAATGTCAAATTCCTTCATCATTTGTTTTTCTAAAAATGACTTTATTTCTCCTTCATTCATGAAACGTAGTTTTGCTGGACACAAAATTTCTGACATTTATTTTGTTTAAGAAGGCTAAAGATAGGACCTCAATCCCTTCTCGTTTTTAAGTTTTCTGCTTAGAAGTTCTGTTAGTTTGATAGATTTTTGTGTTACCTGATGCTTTTTTCTCACATCTCTTAGAATTATTTCCTTCATGTTGACTTTAGATAGACTCATGACTATGTGACTTGGTGGTAATATTTTTGCAATGAATTTCCAAGGAGTTCTTTGAGCTTCTTCTATTTGGATATCTAAATCTCTAGCCAGGACAGGAAAGTTTTTCTCAATTATTCTCTCAGGTAAGTTTTCCAAACTTTTAGACATCTTTTCTCCCTCAGGAATATCAGTTATTCTTGTTTGGCTGTTTTACATAATCTCATATTTCTTAATTTGTTCATTTTTTTTTTTCTTTGACAAGAGTCTTGCTTTGTTGCCCAGGCTGCTGGAGTGCAGGTGCGTGATCTTGGCTCACTGCTGCAACCTCCACCTCCCAGGTTAAAGCGATTCTCCTGCCTCAGGCTCCTGAGTAGCTGGAATTGTAGGCACATGCCACCATGCTGGGCTAATTTTTGTATTTTTAGTAGAGACTGGGTTTCACCATGTTGGCCAGGCTGATCTTGAACTCCTGACCTCAAGTGATTCACCCAACTCAGCCTCCCAAAGTGCTGGGATTACAGGTGTGAGCCACCCATCCAGCCTGATTTTCTTCTTTATCATTGTCTGATTGGGTTAATTCAAAAGCCTTGTCTTTGAGCTCTGAAATTCTTTCCTTTACTTGTTCTAGTCTATTGTTGAAACTTTCCACTGCATTTCGTATTTCTCTAAATGTGTCTTTCATTTCCAAAAGTTCTGATTGGTTTTTCTTTGTGATATTTATCTCCCTGGAAAATTTTTTATTTATATCCTGAATTTTTTTAAATTTTTTAGGTTGTTTTTCACCTTTCTGTGATATCTCCTTGAGTAGCTTAATAATGAATCTTCTGAATTCATTATCTGGTATTTTGAATATTTTATCTTAGTTTGGATTTATTGCTGGGGAGCTAGTGTGATCTTTTTGGGGTGATTTGGGTGACCCCAGGGTTTGGGGTTGACAAAATCTTGTCATGTTACCATAATTACTTTTCTGATGTCCTCTCATTTTGCTATATTATTTCTTCTAATTATTCTTGAATTCATTTTTGATTTCCCTGTTTTTTTTTCCCTTTTAAGGATCTGACTTTAATATTTATAGTTTGTAATAGCCTAATTGGGTTCTTAGTGCTATTAGGTATGAAGACTTATATGAGTTCCTTGGTTGTAGTCTTTGTGTCATGGCTTCCTCAGGTGTTGGTTGTAGTAGCTATATACTCAGTGTGTGGGCAAGTTCACTGTCTCCTATGGGATTGGAATGGCAGCAGTCTCTTGAAGCTTATCTTATACTCCTGTTGTATGTACTTTTATATTTATTCAATTTTTTCCCACTATTTATTGAGTTTATTTATTGAGTATCCCCTACCCAGGGATACCACCGCAGGCCAGTAGAGGTGGTATCTCTGGATAGGAACCATTTGTAGCTAAAGCAGGTGGATAAATGAAGTACCCAATGTGGTTGGGAGAGCTTTACAATTGGATTCACCTCTTTTATCAATGCTAAGGATGGAAACTACCTCAGCTCCCGTGCCAGGTTGACAGAAAAGCTATGCACTTCCCAGTCTCACTCTTGTCCCAGTGTTCTGAATCTTGAGATCAGACAGGTACCTCTTTTCATCTGTAGAAATGTTGACGTTCCAAGTAGGGAGAAATCGTGACTGCCTCTCATGCAAGCCTGAACCTGGGGAGTGCTCTTCCTGTGGGGACGCAGTCATTCTGAAGTGTTCCATGAAAGCTGTGTATGGGTGTACCCATGCAGAGCTTCTTTAGGAGAAGCCGTAGCTATGTCTGCATTGATGGAAAAGGGGGAAAGGAGACCCCTTCTCCAAGACCCTTCATGAGCACCAAGGCCACTTGACGGTTGGTGGCAGAGGTTTAGACTTTCCCTACTGAATCTAGCACTGAAATTGTGTCTCTGCTGAAAGAAACTTGCCGCCAATGTAAAGATCTGGAACTCAAGTCCTGGTATCTGGATATTTCTGTCCTGATGTGATGCTCTTTCCATTACGAGTAGAAGATCCTCAGAGCCCGACTACAGTGATAGATTGCTATTGCTCTTCTGGGTCTAGCGACCCAATGGGGTTGCCCCTCTCTGGGCTAGTGCTGGGGAATATTGGAAAGGGATCCTGTGATGTGACCTGTCTTCATGTCTGCCAGCAGTGGATACCAGCACCAGTTCTCATGATGGTGTCAGGGAAGTGACATAGACTCTGTGAGATTCCTTGGTTGTAGATAGCCATTTTGGGTTGGCTTTCTCAAATGCTGGATATAATAATAGTGAACATGTCTCAGGGACAGACTCAGGACTTCTTAGTAAGATAGATGCAGGCAACGGGGTCAGCTGAGATTACAAACAAGTTTTCTTCCTGGGTGCAATGTTATTCTACCTAGGGATGCTGTAATGAACTGTGTTGGCCTCCAGCTCTTGCACAAGAGCACCAGCTGTGAGATTTGAGCTTGCCTTATGTTTCCCTAGGGAGGTATTCTCGTTTCTCAGGTGATGGGCAGGGTCATAGAGTTCCCAAAAGTTTACATTCTTTGTGTTAAGCTACCAGGGTGAGTGGGAGGGGCACAATCAGGTTGGGTCAGGGTTAGGCAGGTCTGCATTCTGACTCTCCTGGAGTGGTGCTAGCTGCAGCTGCTCTGAGGGGCAAGGACATGGTTCTCAGGCCAATAGGGTAATGTTGCAGAAGGGAGTATAACTGCCTTTGTTGCGCAGAAGCATTCACACAGGGAGTGGGAAGTAGCAGGTGGCAGTAAGCCTCACTGAGATCCCACACAGTTGGCAAGGCAGATCTCAGTTCTACAGTGCTTTGTTGCCCAGGCTGCTGAGTGCAGGTGCTAGGAGCACTGGACTAAGTTCTAAGACGCCTGTGCTCAAGTGCCCTGGGACAAAAGTTTTCCTGTAGAGATAGCAACTGTGGCTTTCAAGCTATGCCCCTCCTCATCCAACTGCAAGGCCGGGCACAAGACTTCTGCATTTGTGTCTGCAGCACACTTCTTGCTTGCCCCCAGAGTTCTAACCAAAGGAGTTCATCCCCACTCAAAATAATAACATGAAATTCAGTTGGGAGCTTCTTTCAATCTGCGACCCCTGCCTGAACTAGTTGGCTGACTTCACTGAGGGTCCTCTGTGAGATAAAATAAGAAATGGCCTCCTTCTGTCCATGCTGGAGATTGGGAATGCCTTTGTGGCATTTCCCACTGGTGCTTCTACTTTACTTCTCACCTCTCCCTCAATCAGTTAGGCCCCATGGCCTACATTTTCAGAGTCCCTGGTAGGAAAGGGTATTCTGGAAGCAGTTTCTCCTCTTCTTACACTCTGGGCACTTAGTTTTTCATCTGTCTTACAGTGTGTGCTGCAGCCTGCCACTTCTTTCAAAGGGTCTGTGAATTCTTTCAGTTTTTCTATTAAGTTTCTGCATTGCTTCTTGGAAAATAGTTCACAGTGTGAATATCTACACATTATGCTGGTTCTTCCAAGTGGGAGGGACATGCTAACACTGCCTCTGATCCACAATCTTGGGGAAAAAAAATCTCAGATCAGGCTATAAAATCATAGAGAACTATAATCATATTATAGTTTTTCTTAGGTCCTGGATGGCTTTCATTAATATCTTATTCTGAATCTCAATTGTCCCTTTCATCAGAGTGTGTGTGAGGGGGGAGAGTACAAAATAAGGGAGCCCTATAGGTATTAAATAACATATAAGTATGTTGAATGGAGTTTCACAAATGTCAACATGTTAAGAACACTGTTTTCTTTAGTTTCTAAGCAACAGGAATAACTATTGTCCATTGGGTTCAATGGATGAGAAAATTAGACAAATGAAGTGTTTTATAAATTCTATCATTCAGATAATGAGCATCATTATTGATATCAATTTTTACCTATTGAAAATTTTAATTCCATTGTTTAGCAATTGTACTAACTATATTTGCAATAGATAGAATTTACGTGGATAGATCATATCAAAAGAAAATACAACAAGAATGTGAATTTTTTTTGCTAGCAGTCATCAGTTTTGAACGAGTGGGAAAAAATGTCTAAATATTAGGTGGGGCAAACTAATAAAACTGGGTCATGTTTTTATTCAACACAATTCTTTACTTTTACCCTGCAGCTTTGGTGCACTTTCCACCAACCAGAGTTGGTCCAACCAGCCTTGGAAAGCTCGCTGAAAAAAACTTCAACTGGACTGTGTTGACCTTTATCTTATTCATTTTCCAATGGCTCTCAATGTTGGCAGTTTTTGAGATCAAACTTTTCTCTTCTGTTGCCAGCATGACAATCCTTTACATTGATGGTAGAATTAAGCTTCTTAGGAGGATGTAGGTATTGTGACATGGAAGAAGAGTCCTAAGTATAATGCCTAACCCCTGTTTTATTGAATAAATAGTGAAACCTTCCTTCTCTAATGTATGATGACAACAGAAGACAGTACATCAACCTCAAAGCCTCTGCCTCAAAAACTCAAAATAACAATAGCCACCTTCAAGGCTCTGTCTTAATTGGGGTTCCTGAGTCCATCTCTTAGGATGTTCACAGATGCAGAGATTCATGCAGCTGTGGTGCCAAAAAAATCACTGCACATATGGTACACAGTGAGTTTCCATGATCTCTCCCCATTTTAAGCTGAAGTAGATTTGGTGGAACTCACTCTGGATGAGTCTTAAAAAGGAAACCATAATGGGACCTGAGAATCCTTGCCTTTTTCACTAAAGCTTGTTTCACAATGGAGTTGGTAGCTTTGCTTAGTCATGAATTTCGGTTGTGCATAACTTTTAAATTTATAGGGAAAAACTCAGGCTAGTTTATTTTAAAAAGAGCTTATTGCATGATGCAAATGGGTAGTCACTGCCATGAATAAAGATTTGACCTAGACTCTAAAAATGTGACCTTTTCTCCATAATTATCTATGAACTCCAAGAGGTTTTCTGGATTTTTGTCCCAGCCTTTTTCATTGTTGGCAATGATAGCTTTGAGGCAGCTCAAGGCTCATGGTGATTAACATAAGAGAGCCTCCAGGGGTCTTACAACTTTCAAATACATATTGAAAAGAACTTCCATTTGAGACCATGTTTGGTTTATGATCCTGCTCATGTACTATCAAATCTTCAGGGGGATAAGGAACTCTTATTGTATCACCTGGATCAAGAATACAATCCCTTATTGCTGGATATCAAGGACTTTTTGAGTCAAACAGTGGCATTTCCCCAGAGAAAATTATAGGAGCAGATAAAAGTAACAAAAGTCAACTGTGAAACCCCATTAAAACCTGTAAAATGTTTATATATATAATGGAAGTAGGAGATTAAAGGAAGCCTGTCTCCTAAAGACATGCCTTAAAACTCCGTACGTGAGACACTTTGCCCACACCACTTTCTAGAACATTGCAGCACCTGGTGTATTATCCTAAAATGTACATGGGAATAGGCCTATGGGTGGAGAAATTAAATTGTGACATTAAAATGACTGTTTCTACTTCAGCCAGGTGAGATGCTACTACCAACAGATGAAAATGGAAAAGTAATATTCGACACAGTGGATCTCTGTGCCATATGGGAGGTAAGTGCTAGGAGGACAGAGTACAGAAAAGGAAGACAAGAGGTAAACCTGTTTCCCAGCTTTCATGTGCAACCAATGGAATATGCACCACTGGAACTAGAAATTAAGGAGCTTGACAAAGGAAGTTTTCCTCAGTGGTAGGGAAGAACACATGACTGAAATAGAATAGTGGGAAATGAAGGCGATAAATTGGGGACAAGGAAGACAGGTATTCCTCCCCCTCCATGTGTATTTTTCTCTCCAGCTTCCTAAAGAGGATACCCAAATTCTTCTTGCTGTCACTATCCTTTTCTGTTATCTGTTGTAATTCTCTTGAGAATCACTGCTATTTTCATTGTCATATTTTTTTTTTTTTTTTTTTTTGAGACGGAGTCTCGCTCTGTCGCCCGGGCTGGAGTGCAGTGGCCGGATCTCAGCTCACTGCAAGCTCCGCCTCCCGGGTTTACGCCATTCTCCTGCCTCAGCCTCCCGAGTAGCTGGGACTACAGGCGCCCGCCACCTCACCCGGCTAGTTTTTTGTATTTTTTAGTAGAGACGGGGTTTCACCATGTTAGCCAGGATGGTCTCGATCTTCTGACCTCGTGATCCGCCCGTCTCGGCCTCCCAAAGCGCTGGGATTACAGGCTTGAGCCACCGCGCCCGGCCTCATTGTCATATCTTAACAGTTGTTGCTTTAACAGTTCTGTCTTGCATTTATCATAATCTGCAGCCAACTGCACAAATAATTCCTCACAACCCCTTCCCAGGCCATGGAGAAGTGTAAGGATGCAGGATTGGCCAAGTCCATCGGGGTGTCAAACTTCAACCGCAGGCAGCTGGAGATGATCCTCAACAAGCCAGGACTCAAGTACAAGCCCGTCTGCAACCAGGTGAGGGCCCTCAGGCTCCTCTCCTTTCTCTTCTCAATACCCATCTTCCTGTCCTACTGCCTGGCTTCCATTTGTTTTGTTCCACTTACATTTGTGAAATAGAAGATTCTAGAAAGCAAAGCCTCTGTCTAGAAGAACATGGAAGACCCTTAATCGTACCTCTCCTTGGAGAAGTCTTAGTGAAAAAGGTACAGAGCCCTTCATGCTGAATTCTGTATACTATTTTTGGAGGAGGTAAATTTCATCAAGGAGGACTGAAGTAGTTAATCAGAACTCAGGGAGAAGGTGCACTTATCTCTCAGGTTTGAAAAGACCACCAGAGAGTGGATTGGTAAAAATGATTTGGAGTATAATGTGTATAATTATAAAGGCCATAAAAGCATGGGATGAGCAATAATAAATCAGGAGAGAGTGAGAATAAGAGAAGATAGGTACTACGGGTTTAAATAAAGTTTAGATGTCTGAATGCTTTTTATTGGAATCTCTGTTTTCATAGTTCTTGAGCAGGTACTAAGAACTAACTGGAAACAGTGAAAGTCATCCAGGTTAGGGAGAGGAAGTTACCCGTTTATGAGAGCTGCTTGAGAGATAAGCTGACAGGACGTGGCGTGCTAACCCCCACCCTTGCCTCGTGTAGAAAAGCCTGCTAATGTTGCCCCATTTAGACCCAGACCCAAAACGGGAGTCCTATAGCTGGACCACCTAGGAAGAAAAGTTCTAAAGCACAAAAAAAGAAAGCCTTTCATTTCGGAACACTTATTTGCAGCTGGAAATAGGGGAATGCACTAACTGACTAAACTACCATCCTGTCCATTCTGCCCTTCATTTTAGTCCTTCCACATTGTTATTTCGTGTTTGGACTGTGCTGGAAGAACTGTCTTATACAGGCTGCTATTCAATAAATTTGTAAATACCATACCCACCAAAGGATTTAACACTGAAAAATGAAGGTAACCTTGGAAAATTCTAAAACAGTCACTTTTCACTCCCGAGATGTAGGTGGTCGAGAGAAATGAGGAACACTGTAGAAAGCCATATGCAAGATGCACAGATGGCATTGTGTTTGCTGTGGACTCTGTTGCTTTTGAAAAATGGAAGAAGTCAAAATTGAACTTTATAAAATAGGGTATAAGAAAATAAAGATGTCCCTGTACTTACGGGTGCTAAGAAATGAAGAACTTGTCTCTCTCAGCAATTGAGAAATTGTTAGCAACGGTTGAACTGAGCTCATCAACTCCTTGGCATTTGCAGCCTACCTGTGCAATCATAGGACATGAAATAAAGGATTTGAGAAACTCCATGATGTGATAATGAAAAGAAAAATATTGCAGTAATATAAAAAGATGAATACGATACCTTTTCTATATATATGGAATAGATTTCCTCTGGTCTGATTTTGACAAATGCAAGACTGTCTACAGCCTGGTTTTCCTGTATGCCCTCCTGCGTGCTATCAAAGCTTCATTTCATTGAACAATCAGATGCCCAACTCTGTGGCTTTGTGGAAGCTGAGTAAATGCAGTGATGCTTCACGTGGTCTCTTCTCCCTAGCCCACAAATATATCAGTACTATCATTTTGGGAAGTCAAGCAAGTATACTAAATTAACCAGAACACAACTGTGGAAATTGGACCCAAAGTTGTTGAAATAAAACTTTAAAGAGTGAAAAAAAAAGAGAGTTAACTATTTATGGAGATAACTAGTTGTGGTGGATGAAATCAACACTGAGGAAAATTTAGCAGAACATTGAGTCGACCTTGTGACTGCCCACATCTTATTTTGATGCACCTCTTTGCTTTCTGTCATCAAATCAACTGTTGAGAAGCATCTATTCTGCATATAGTTCTGTTCTCTAACTTACTCTTACTACTTAGAGTCAATGAGTACAGGTCTACAGTTGAAACATGTATTATTTAAAATTTATGTATTTGGTAATATAATACAAAATCTTGATTTCCAATTAAAAAGTTAAGAAATTAATGTGGTTTTAATATTAGTTTTACTCAATTTTTTTATTATGACAATTTTCCAATTTTAGACAAATTTGAAGGGATAATACAGGACATCTACATGTTACCATCTACATCCAAAATTGTTGACACTTTGCCAACCTGGCAAATATATAGGTATATATGAGTAGATCTGCATCAGTACATGTAGTATTTGTTGAATCTCTTCAAAATATATTCTAATGATCACAATTCACCTCTACAGCCCTTTCAAAGCATGGCATAGGAATGAAGATATTCTCCCAGTAACAGTGTAATTATTATATGTAAGGAAATAACAATAATGCCCTCATATCATTGATTATCCAGTCAGTATTTGGATTTCCCATTGTTTGATTGCAATATCTCTTATACCTCTATTTTAACCATAAATAGAAGATGAAAAAATTTAAAGATACCATATAATAAGATTAAGTACCTGAAATTATACCAAATAAAAGATGTGTATGACCTCTACAGAGAGAATTATAAAATAATGAGAAATGTTAAAGAGTAAAGAAAAGATATATCATGAAAACAAAAAAAAATCCAGTTGTGACTTTCAGTTTGTTGTACTTGGATCAGTTAACTTGTTCCAAGTTTTTGAAGGTAAGTTTCTGTAGATTGGCAGTTATACTTGGATACTTTATATCATAGAAGTTCAACATTTTTGGTGAGAAACTGCCTCTACCTTGCTGTATCCCTGAAATTATACCACAGGAGGCAGCATGAAATGGCAGATTGTCCCACAATTAGTGATCCTAATTTTGATCACTTGGTTAAACAAGTGGTAACCAGATCTAATTTCCAGAGACACGTGTTCTCTCCTTTGCAATTACTAGTAATCTGCTGGGAGAAAATAATCAAAAGGGAAAGTTATATTCCACAGCAAATTTTCACATAATGATTGAGTATACATCAATGGTGTTTTAAATTTTTGTATTGCATTATTATTGTATTTGTTCTTTCCTGAGGGCTTTAAAGTAATTACTTTCAATTTTAACTACAAGTTTACTATTCTCACTTTACATTTTATTATGAAAAAATTTTTTTCACTAAGTCAAGAAAAAAAACAATTACTCCTCTTGGATATGCTAAAAGCTTAACTCTTTCCCTTTAATTATTCATGTCCTGGAAAAAAGTTACTGTCATGATCACTGTATTAGTCCATTTTCATGCTACTGATAAAGACATATCCAAGACTGGGAAAAAAAAGAGGTTTAATGGACTTAAAGTTCCATATGGCTGGGGAGGTCTCACAATCATGGCAGAAGACAAGGAGGAACAAGTCACATCTTACACAGATGGCGGCAGGCAAAGAAAGAACTTGTGCAGGAAATCTCCTCCTTATAAAACCATCAGATCCCATGAGACTTATTCACTATCTCAAGATCATCACGGGAAAGACCTGCCCCCATGATTCAATTATCTCCCACAACACATGGGAATTATGGGAGCTACAAGATGAGATTTGGGTGGGGACACAGCCAAACCGTATCATGCCACCCCTAGCCCCTCCCAAATCTCATGTCCTCACAATTCAAAACCAGTCAGGCATTCCCAGCAGTTTTCTAAAGTCTTAACTCATTTCAGCATTAGATCGAAAGTCCACAGTCCAAAGTCTCATCTGAGACAAGGCAAGTCCCTTCCACCTATGAGCCTGTAAACTCAAAAGCAAGTTAGTTACTTCCAAGATACAATGGGGGTACAGGCATTGGGTAAATACAGCTGTTCCATGTGGGAGAAATTGGCGAAAATAAAAGGGCTACAGGACCCATGCAAGTCTGAAATCCAGCAGGGCAGTCAAATTTTAAAGCTTCAAAATGATCTCCTTTGACTCCATGTTTCACATCCAGGAGTCAATGGAACTCCATTTACATCCATGCTGATGTAAGAGGTGGTTCCTATGTTCTTGGGCAGCTGCACTCCTATGGCTTTGCAGGGTACAGCCTCCCTTCTGGCTGCTTTCATGGGCTGGCATTGAGTGTCTGCAGCTTTTCCAGGTGCACAGTGCAAGCTGTCAGTGGATCTACCATTCTAGGGTCTGGAGGATGGTGGCCCTTTTCTCACAGCTCCATCAGGTGGTGCCCCAGCAGGGACTCTGTGTGGGGGCTCTGACCCCAGAGCACTGCCCTAGCAGACGTTCACCATGAGAGCATGGGCCTAGTGGTAAACTTCTGCCTGGACATCCAGGCATTTCTATACATCCTCTGAAATCTGAAATCTAGGTGGAGGTTCCCAAACCTCAATTTTTTTTTTTTTTTTTTTTGAGACAGAGTGCTGTTGTTGCCCAGGCTGGAGTGCAAATGGCACAATCTCAGCTCACTGCAACCTCCACCTCCCAGGTTCAAGTGATTCTTCTGCCTCAGCCTCCTGAGTAGCTGGGATTACAGGCACATACCACCACGCCTGGCTAATTTTTGCATCTTTAGTAGAGATGGGGTTTCACCATCTTGGTCAGGCTGGTCTCAAACTCCTGACCTTGTGATCTGCCTGCCTCAGCCTCCCAGAGTGCTGGGATTAAAGGCGTGAGCCACCACACCTGGCCCCATGCCTCAATTCTTAACTACTGTGCACCCGTACTACTCAACACCACATAGAAGCTGCCAAAGGCTTGGGACTTGCACCCTGTGCATCCACAGCCTGAGCTGTACCATTGGCCCCTTTTAGTCACAGCAGGAGTGATTGAGATGCAGGGCACCATGTCCCTAGACTGCACACAGAATGGTGACCCTGGGCCCAGCACATGAAACCATTTTTTCCTCCTAGGCCTCCACCTCTGGCCTGCAATGAGAAGGGCTGCCACAAAGGTGTCTGACATGCCTTGGAGACATTTTCCCCATTGTCTTGGTGATTCACATTTGGCTCCTTGCTACTTATGCAAATTTCTGCAGCTGGCTTGAATTTCTTCTCAGAAAATGGGTTTTTAATTTTTACTACATCACCAGACTGCAAATTTTCTGAACTTTTATGTTGTTTCCCTTTTAAAACTGGATGCTTTTAACAGCACCCAAGTCATTTCTTGAATGCTTTGCTTAGAAATTTCTTTGACCAGATATCCTAAATCATCTCTCTCAAATCCAAAGTTCCACAAGCCTCTAGGGCAGGGACAAAATACCACCACTCTCTGCTACAACATAACAAGAGTCACCTTTGCTCCAGTTCCCAACAAGTTTCTCATCTCCATCTGAGACCACCTCAGCCTGGACCTTATTGTTCATATTACTATCAGCATTTTTGTCAAAGATATTCAACAAGTCTCTAGAAAGTTCCAAATCTTCTTACATTTTTCTGTCTTCTCCTGAGCACTCCAAACTGTTACAACCTCTGCATGTTACCCAGTTCCAAAGTCACTTCCACATTTTCAGGTATCTTTCAGCAACGCCCCACTCTACTGGTAGGAAGTTACCATATTGGTTCGTTTGCATGCTGCTGATAAAGACATACTCAAGAGTGGGGAGAAAAGGGGGGTTTAATGGACTTACAGCTTCACATGGCTGGGGACACCTCACAATCATGGCAGAAGGCAAAGAGGAGCAAGTCATATTTTACATGGATGGTAGCAGGCAAAGTGACAGCTTGTGCAGGGAAACCCATTTTTAAAATCAGACCTTGGGAGACTTATTCACTATCATGAGAACAACACAGAAAAGACCCACTCCCATGATTCAATTATCACCCCCGGGCTCCTTCCACAACATGGGAATTATGAGAGCTACAAAATGAGATTTGGGTGGGGACAGAGCCAGGACATACCAATCACCATTGGTGAAGGCAAATACTTTTGATCACTCTTTTAACCACTCAACACTATGAAGACATGGATTGTTTTCCTATAATTTGTGATTCATTTTATTCATTATTGGTTTTTGATGCTCAAATATACACAAATATTACTGAGATTCGTATAACAGTACTTTTTTAAACCTGACCTCATAAGTCAAAGAAATTCTTACATTCTGGCACCATTTGATGTTCAAAGTTCAGAATCTTAACCTATCCCAAGTCTGGAATTGGCCATGTGCAATTCTAGTGGTCAAAGGTTGTTAGAAACTGACTCTGGTTCATAGAGTTGCTTATGCTCAGAAATCACATTTCTATGTATACTTTTAGGACAGCAATAGAAAATGTATTTTTATTAAAAAGATCATTACTTGACAGTAATAGTCTCAGTTCAAATTTAATGTTATACTTTGTTCAGCTTATTTTACTCTTTATATTAACATATGTTTTGAATTATCTGATGCTTTTCTATCTTGATCATCTGCAGGTGGAATGTCATCCTTACCTCAACCAGAGCAAACTGCTGGATTTCTGCAAGTCCAAAGACATTGTCCTGGTTGCCCACAGTGCTCTGGGAACCCAACGACATAAACTATGGTAATAAAAGCAACAGGAAGTTTACCTAAAATGCCATTTTGATGAAGAAGTTTAATTATAGCCTACTCAGTCTCCTGGAGTTCACTCTCAGTGAATCAGGGTATGGGGAGAATTTGCATTTCTGATGAGATCCCAGGTGATGCTATTGTTCAAGGGCCTCACTTGAGAGGCTCTGGTGCAGAATGAACCCCTTAGTCTGTTTAGGGAGCCTCCTACCAAACTGAATCCAGCCTCAAGACTTCAGCATTTCTGACTTTCCTTCCAGGGTGGACCAGAACTCCCCAGCTCTTTTGGAGGACCCAGTTCTTTGCGCCTTAGCAAAGAAACACAAACGATAACCAGCCCTGATTGCCCTGCGCTACCAGCTGCAGCGTGGGGTTGTGGTACTGGCCAAGAGCTACAATGAGCAGCGGATCAGAGAAAATGTCCAGGTGAGGATTTGAGTGGGCGTCCGGGCTCCTGCATGGTGTCCTTCACGTGTGTGCTTCTTGTAAGCTTCTCAGGACACCCTTGGACTAAGTCCATCTCCTGGGCATTTCCTATGCACAAATGCTTTGTGTGCATCATAAGGGTTTTCTATTCTACTATAGGAGGGGCAGCATGGGTGGAGAGAATCAGGATGGGACCAAAACCAGGAATTTTGGCATAAAGTTGGCAACTTACTCTGTATCCCTCTGCTAGGGCCATCACCTTTTCTTCATTTTCTGAAATGAGTTGGGTTAGGTGTTCTCTAGTCTTCAAATCATTGCAGATTTTTTCTTCATGTCCTCGTTTATTCTGTATAAATTTCATGTATTCATTCTCTTAGAATTGTTTTTTGAGTGCCTGTTGAAGTCTTTGGGTATTTTTCTTAGGTTGCATGTCTTTTTTTATGTGTAGAAAAACATTATACTAAGTAAAATTATAGAAAAGAAAACCTCTCAAACATAGAGGTTTAATACAAAACCATTTATTTAACTGACAATTTCATGGTTTATAATTTAGCCTGAGCTCCACCTGAACTCAGTCTAGTCCTTCTGTTCCTGGCTGGGCTGTCTCACGTGTGTGCAGGGCAATGAGGCAGCTCTGCAGAATTAATCTAGAATTCGTATTCTGGATATTCTTTAGAGTTTCAGATGTATTGTTGAAATAGCCTCTCCCAAAATGTACCCGTGTTTTGATTATCTTTATGGTAGTTTCAACAAAAGTTTCTACTTTTTTTTTTTTTTTTTTTTTTTTTTTTTTTTTTTTTTTTTTTTGAGATGGAGTCTTGCTCTGTCGCCCGGGCTGGAGTGCAGTGGTCGGATCTCAGCTCACTGCAAGCTCCACTTCCCGAGTTTACACCATTCTCCTTCCTCAGCCTCCGGAGCAGCTGGGACTACAGGCGCCCGCCACCTCGCCTGGCTATTTTTTTTTTTTTTTTTTTTGTATTTTAAGTAGAGACGGGGTTTCACCATCTTAGCCAGGATGGTCTCGATCTCCTGACTCGTAATCCGCCCGTCTCAGCCTACCAAAGTGCTGGGATTACAGGCTTGAGCCACCGCTCCCGGCCAAAAGTTTCTACTCTTAATGTAGTCAAATTCTTTATGACATTGTCTTGTAGTTGCTAATATCGTGACTTTTCCTATATTGGAAACATGACAATATGTTACCATATTATGTAGTAAAATATTATATAGTAATACAGAGTAATATACTATATTCTATTAATATCCTATAAAAGTATTAATGTACTTTTATAAATTGGGATCATTTGATTTTTAATATGTGAAATCAGGGTGCAAATGTACATATAATTTTCACTTGATACTAAAATGTCCCACTAAGAATTATTGAAAAGTCCATATTTGCTCACCTATGTTGATTTTTCATCCTGTCATCAAGTGTCCATAAGTACTTCTGATATTTCCCTTTCAGAGTTAACTTTCCTGTACTGTCTAAATTATGTTACATAGCATTCTTAAGGCATTTGTGTATGTTTTCCTAGATTTATTCATAGAAAACTTATAATTTTAATAGTCTTTGGATAACTTGAGAATTTTCTAATCTATGCAAATATTCTAAGAATACAATGAATGCTTCTTACCTAGATTCAATTGTTAAATTGATGACTTTTATTCTCTTTTCCTCTTATTCTCTGTATTAGAGTATTCCAATAAAATTTAGTAATTTAGTATTATGCTAGCAATTAGTGACATCTTTTGATATTTAAATTCTTTCCAATTTGAATGCTGAGATCCTCTTCAAGCAACTACTTGTTTTCTTTGAGCATGATGTTGTTAGGATTTGGACAATTACTGTCTTGAATCTTGTTGAAAACAATTTTCACATTATACCTGTTCATTGAAGATGGAAATCAGATGAATATATTTGGATTTCAGCATTTCTATATCTGATGTGAAACTGTACAACTCTACAAAGAGGATCTCAACAGATACTAGAGATGAAATCAAGTCAACCTTGTGTGTACATGATTGGTTCATGTACTTATAAGAATCTAGAGAAAAACTTTGAAACTGATGATTTAGATAGTTTGATGATGATACAGTTTGGCTATTTGTCTCCTTCTAATCTCATTTTAAAATGCAAAAAAGGTTAGTTTGTGCCCTTTGTAGGGACATGGATGCAGCTGGAAACCATCATTCTCAAACACCACATGTTCTCACTCATAGGTGTGAACTGAACAATGAGATCACTTGGACACAGGAAGGGGAACATCACACACCGGGGCCTATTGTGGGGAGGGGGAAGAGGGAGGGATAGCATTAGGAGATATACCTAATGTAAATGACGAGTTAATGGGTGCAGCACACCAATATGGCACATGTATACTTATGTAACAAAACTGCACGTTGTGCACATGTACCCTAGAACTTAAAAAAAAAAAAGTTATCATCAATGATGGAAGTGGGATCTGGTGGGAGGTGTTTTTGTCATGGGGACAAATATAGAAATCCAACAATATCCATCTGTATTAGTCCGTTTTGTGCTGCTATAAAAAAAATACTTGATGCTGGGCAATTTATACAGAAAAGAGCTATATTTGGCTCACAATTTACAGGCTGTACAAAAAGCATAGCACCAGATTCTGGAGAGGCTTCAGGAAGCTTTAAATTCCAACATTAGGTCATTCCTTTGCTCCCATACCTGATCATAGGCTGTTAGAAGCAGTCACACTATCTCTTGAATGTCTTCCTGCTTAGAGATTTCTTCCACCAGATACCCTTAAATCATCACTAAGTTCAGACTTCCACAAAGTCCTGGAATGGACACAATGCAGCCAAGTTCTTTCCTAAGGGATATCAAGGGTGATCTTTGTTCCAGTTTTTAATAAGTTTCTGATGTTGTTCTTAGACCTCATTAGCCTAGACTTCATTGCCCATATTTTTATCAGCATTTTGGTCAGAACCATTTAACCAATGCCTAACAAGTTCCAAACTATCCCTTATCTTCCCATTTTCTTCTGAACCCTCCTGATACTTCCAAACTGTGCTAATTACCCAGTTCTAAAGGCACTACCACATTTTCAGACATTTTTAGCAATGTCCCACTCCTGGTAACAATTTTCCATATTAGTCCATTGTGCACTGCTATAGAGAAATACCTGAGGCCAGATAACATATGCCGGAAGGTGGTTTATTTGGCTCACCATTTTGCAGAGTGTACAAAAATCATGGCACCATTTTGGTTTTGGTGAGGTCTCGGGAAGCATTTACTCATGGAAGAAGGTGACAGAGGAGGAAGCACATCAAATAGCAAGAGATGAAGAGGAAAAAAAGAAAATGTCAGGCTCCTTTTTAAACCAGATTTCATATGACCTAATGCAGTGAACACTCATTACCATGGGGAGGGCACCCAGCCATTCATGAAGGATGCCCCCATGGCACAAACACCTCCCACCAGGACCCACTTCCATCATAGTTGAATCACGTTTTTAACATGAGATTAGGAAGGGACAAATATCCAAACTGTATCGCCACCAAACTGTCTAAATTATAAGTTTCAAAATTTTCCCTCTAGATTCTTCTAAATCTTCTAAGTACATGAACCAATCATGCGCACACCAGGTCAACTTCATTCCATCTCCAGTTTCTGTTGAGATCTTCTTTGTCTGCCGTTTTGTGCAGTTTCAATATATCCATTCTAGGAATGGATTTATATTTTACCTGATATTCTTTAATCACTTGAGAGTTTAGAGATGATCTTTCATAACTTTTGGAAACTCATCAAATATTTTACATATTGCCTCTACACCCTGCTCTGATATACTTGGCTATTCCAAGTTGACAATTATGCAATCTACCAATAAAAATTTTCTACTTCTTTGATAGGTTTTTGAATTCCAGTTGACTTCAGAGGATATGAAAGTTCTAGATGGCCTAAATAGAAATTTTCGATATGTTGTCATGGATTTGTAAGTAACTTTGGAAAATGGGTTGCCAAGTTTATTTCTGAGGAGGAATGTCAGATGGGTGTTAAAAGTTACCTCAATACCAGGGAGACAGGCCAATGTGAGTCAGAGGTGAGACAGGAACTCTGGAACTCTCCTTCTGGATTCACTCCAGAGCTCTGTTCTCTGACAGGGTGAGCGGGCCCAGGGTCAGCATGGGTCAACCTGTGCCTCTGCTCTCCTGACTCCCTGAAAATTTCCAGAGCAGCCAATATTATTGCTGAATCTGCACCTTTCATGTTGGCCTGGCATTTCTGCTATGGCCTAGTGGACAAATTGGATATTGCTCACATGGCTTGATTGCATGTTTTTCCAAATCCGTACTTACAGCTTTTTCTTCCAAATCTGCCCAATTCCTTATCAGAAAAACATTTCCAACAACACTGGTGTCCATGCCAGAAATTCATCTCTTCCATGTGTAATTGCTCACTAGATCTTGTCAATTCAGTATCTTTACCCATTTCAAATTTCTTTCTTCCTTCTCTTTAGACCTTTGCTCATGACCCAAACACTGCATTTTGCCTCCAGAAAGTTTGCCCTTAGTGGGCGTTAGAACTCTTGGCTTTGATGTTTTTTGCAATATGGAAATCTAAATGCAGACTATAAAGAAGTTTTAGAGAAGAGAGATTAAAAGTCAAGGGAAGAGCCAGGCTCAGTGGCTCATGCCTGTAATCCCAACACTCTGGGAGGCAAAGGCAGGTGGATCACTTGAGGTCAGAAGTTTCAGACCAGCCTGGCCAAAATGGAGAAACCCTGTCTCTACTAAAAATACAAAAGTTAGCCATACGTGGTGGCATACACCTGTAAATCCACCTACTCAGGAGGCTGAGGCAGGAGAATCCCTTGAACCTGGGAGGCAGAGGTTGCAGTGAGTCGAAATTGTGCCACTCCACTCCAGCCTGGGCAACAGAGCAAGATTCCATCATTTAAAAAAAAAAAAACAAGGGAAGAGTTGGAAAGTCCCATCTTTGGGGATAATATATAGCTGACAAAAGATCTTACTCTTTCTACATGCTCCAAGGTTCTAGGATTCACAGAAAGGCACTCACGTGATGGGGAAAAAACAAGTTATGTCACTGCTTGCAGTGGAGATGTTAACAGGTAATAGACAGGAGATAATGTATTAAAAAGGATAAACACAGCAGCACGTCGTAAAAACTCAACGTTTTTAAATATCATTGTTTACATTTTTATTAGTTTAGAGGAAAATAGTAAAATAGGAAATCATGAAAAGGAAATGAAGAGTGGCAAACATCAGTAATTCTCACCAATTATTCAATATTAATCATTTATTCATTCTATTTTGTGTTATTTCCACCTAAAGATTGCCCTTAGCATATTGTAGAGTTTTGGATATGGAGCCCCATATCACATATGACAGTTTACATGTCTGAATCAAAGAAACTATTTTCCATATGGTAAGCAGCTAGTCAGTAATGAATACTTTAAAGGATATGTGATTGCTACCAAGAACATTTAACCCTCAAATCTTAGTGATGAACATATAGCTGGCTTATTTCTATTCAAAACAATGCAGGATGAGTTGCTGCTTTCATTGAGAATTTGAAATAGAAAAGGTCAGAATCTCTCTTTGCTCTGTTGACAGATATGGAAGACTATGTTTGAACAACTGACCCTGTGTAGTTTGTGTGATAAATTCCAGGCAAGGGAATATAAGTTGAAAATGCTCTTATTTTGGGGAAAAAAAAAACACATTATAAAGTCATGTTCATGAAAGACAGATTCTACAAGTTGAAAATAAACTTCACACTAATGGCAGCGTCATAGAAAGCACTTTGCTACCAGCTTTTTAATAGTCATTTCATCTATATTATGTACCATCATTTCTCTTTTCAGTCTTGTGGACCACCCTGATTATCCATTTTTAGATGAATATTAGCATAGAGGGTGTTGCACGACATCTAGCAGAAGGCCCTGCGTGTGGATGGTGATGCAGAGGATGTCTCTATGCTGGTGGACACATGGCCTCTGGTTAAAACCCTTCTGCTTGGCAACTCTAGTTAGCTAGATACATCCATAGTCCAGAAAGCAAAGAAAATAAATTTTATCTTGAAGTAATTGAATGTTTTCCTTAAAGATTCTTTCCCTACTCCTTTCTACACAGTTGTTTCTTTTCCTTCTACTTCATTAGGGCCAAAAATTGATTTGCCTATAAGTTTGGGGCAGAGTGGATAAATATTTTATAGATATTTTTGAGGTGAGAGTGGATGGAGTTTGCAGCCTCTAGAGGAGGAGCAAGTGACCAGTATTTATCGGTTAGTCTGTCTTTAGTTCTTTCAGAAGGAAGAAACCACACAGCATAGAACCTGAACACGAGCCATACTGAGAGGATGACCAACAATCTATGGCCTCCCTCCATCATCGCAAATTGGAGCTCCAGCAACCTAGGGATGCAGCATCCCTGTGGGGTCATGATTAGGGAGGTGGGAGGGCACCCATCCAGGATAAATAATTAGAAGTCAGATACGGGAGAGGTTAGAAGAAGAGAGTTGAGCAGGACTCTGCTTGGAAAATACAAACACATGCTCTTTTGTCAGTTACGTCTTGTGCATAAAAGGAAACTTCCCACATTGTTTCAAGGCTGAGAGCCAGGCCTTGACCTCCTGTGTGCCCAGTATCAGCAGTGGCCTTGCTGGGCTGTGGTGGAGCAGGACATCAAAGACACCATTGACTGGTCACATTCTCCTGAATACCAGCTCCATATAGAGCAAATATTAGCATCTAAAAGTATACTATTAATTTGTTCTACTCAGTCTTTTGAAATATTTTGTACATTTAAAAAGGCACACTAATGTAAAATATCCAAAAGCCATTACATGTTATTGTCAAATTAATTTCAAAATTGCAAATACATCTAATTATCCAAAATTTCAAAAATCTTTTGAAAACAGTGTATGTAAAATAGCATGATGCGGCCGGGCGCGGTGGCTCAAGCCTGTAATCCCAGCACTTTGGGAGGCCGAGACGGGCGGATCACGAGGTCAGGAGTTCGAGACCATCCTGGCTAACACGGTGAAACCCCGTCTCTACTAAAAAATACAAAAAGATAGCCGGGCGAGGTGGCTGGTGCCTGTAGTCCCAGCTACTCGGGAGGCTGAGGCAGGAGAATGGCGTAAACTCGGGAGGCAGAGCTTGCAGTGAGCTGAGATCTGGTCACTGCACTCCAGCCCGGGCGACAGAGCGAGACTCCGTCTCAAAAAAAAAAAAAAAAAAAATAGCATGATGCTTTCAAACTTTGGTAACTTTCAGGAATAATTCTTACAAAGACACCTAATTCTTCATCTAGTTTGTAGGGGTACAAATTTAATCAGTTAGTCAAGAACATAACATTTCATTCCAGACAACTTTTTGAAAAGTTGGGACAATGTCATGGGCTACTGGCCAAAGCACTTTGAGACTGACAGATGTTTATGACCTGTGCACATTTCCAATGCGTTTACCCTCCACTGACTTAACCCCATTAGAGGGGTTTCCTTGAGCCACGTATTTCAGCTGAGAAATATCCTGCCAAGTTTCTTAGTTTACAATATTTCCTAAAATGATTTATTTCTTAAAATTGGAAGAGGCCATAAACTCTTGGGTGATCTCTGGACTGTTTTCTGTCTTCACTCATTTCCTTGATGTCAAATATTCTCATGGCTTTAAATACAGCCTTTAGGCCAAGAAACCACAAACCAATATCTGCAGCTCAGCTTTTTCTCCACAACTTCAGAATGAATCATCATATTGACGGCATCTCTACCTTAGTGCCTAATGGACATTCACACTTAGCATGCCTCAAAGCTCATTTCGATTGCTGCCTTCCTGTTCCACCTCAATGTTCCTAGACTAAGTAATGATTATTTCACATCTTGTCAAGTTGATTGACATAATTAAAATTAAACTTATTAGTCAAGTATGTAATGCCAAAGAATTTCAGATTTTCTTAGCATGCGTGACATTTTTTTCCCCAAGATGTGAAACAATAATTAGAACAGTCATTTATAAATAGTAAATCTGCTACAGGCTTATTCCACTTGTTTATCCTTCATTTTTACAAAAACTTTATTAAAAAAAAAAAAAAGGCCACGCGCTGTGGCTCACACGTGTAATCCCAGCACTTTGGGAGGCCGAGGTGGGTGGATCACAAGGTCAGGAGATCGAGACCATCCTGGTTAACATGGTGAAACCCCATCTCTACTAAAAATACAAAAAATTAGCTGGGTGTGGCTGCGGGCACCTGTAGTCCCAAGCTCCTCAGGAGGCTGAGGCAGGAGAATGGCGTGACCCCGGGAAGCGGAGCTTATAGTGAGCTGAGATCGCGCCACTGCACTCCAGCCTGGGCAACAGAGCAAGACTCCGTCTCAAAATAAATAAATTTAAAAAAAAAAGTTACTTAGAATGTTTTAAAAGCTTAAATTGGTAACACATGGGATGTAACAAAATTCTATAACCTCCAATTCCTCATTTCACTATTTTTTTTCTATAAGAAATGCTAAAGTGAGGCTGGGAGCAGTGGTTCCCGCCCATAATCCCAGCAATTTGGGAGGCCATGATGGGCAGATCACTTGAGGTCAGGAGTTTCAAACCACCATAGCCAACATGGTGAAATCTCATCTCCACTAAAAATGTAAAATTAGCCAGGTGTTCTGGCATGCACCTGTAATCTCAGCTGGTCAGGAGGCTGAGGGAAGAGAATCGCTTGAACCCGGGAGGCAGAGGTTGCAGTGAGCCAAGATTGCACCATTGCACTCCAGCCTGGGCAACAGAGTGAGACTCCATCTCAAAGAAAAAAAAAAAGAAATGCTAAAGTCAGTACTTCAGGTTTAAATAAAAGTAGACAGTAACTCAAACCCATGAAGAGGTAAAAAGACTGCTAGTCTCTATATATAGGACAAAATATGAAAAAAATGTATTTCTGATAATTCACATTTGTACTCCAATTATCTCAAGATTTAAAATATAAATGTATGCAAATAACACCAAATATGTACATAATGTATAATTTTACTGACAAAAGTAAGGTGAGGTAAAGAGAACCCTGTGGAAAAGGAAAGTTTTTTATGAAATATTGTTAGATTAGTATTGATTCAAAGTAAATTGTTATAACTTTATAAAGTTGTATGTCATCCTCACAGGAACCACAAGTAACAATAGAGCACACTTAAGAGGAAACCATATGGGAATCCCAATGTCACTCATAAAAATCATACAAACACACCAAAAAATTAGTAACTGTGGATATGAAAGACAAAGCCACAGACAGAAAGGAAAAACTGAAAATGGCAAAAGTCACATTTTCCCTGTCACTAATTCAATCGTGCATCACATCACACCTGGGCTCTCTTCTGAAAGAGGCTTTATTAGGCAATTACATCTTTGTACAAAGATGAGGGAGTATAATTACATGAACCTGGATGGCATAGCTTACTATACATTAAAGCTATGATAGAGAATATGGGGCCAGACACGGTGTTTCACCCCTGTAATCCCAGCACTTTGGGAGGCCGAGGCAGGCAGATCACTTGAGGTCAGGAGTTTGAGACCAACCTGGCCAACATGGTGAAACCCTGTCTCTACTAAAAATACAAGAATTAGCCAGGCATAGTGATACATGCCTATAATCCCAGCTACTTGAGAGGCCGAGGCAGGAGAATTGCTTGAACCGGGGAGGTTGCAGTGAGCCAAGATGACACCACTGCGCTCCAGCCTGGGCAACAGAGAGACACTCTGACTCAAAAAAGAAATTTGTAAAATAAAAATATGGGTCCCAGTCTACAGACCTGTACAGCACCGTCCTGCACTGAATAGCATGGACAAGTATAGCACAATGGATAGTATTTACATATCCAAATATATTTTAACATGGAAATGGTACAATAAAATAAGTTATTAAGTTATGAAACTGCTGTTGTATATGTGGTCTGTCATTGACCAAAATATTATGTGTGCTGAGTAGGGAGGTGGGCTGAGTGGGGAGGTGGGGCTGGGTGGGGAGGTGGAACTGAGTGGGGAGGTGGGGCTGAGTGGGGAGGTGGGGCTGAGTGGGGAGGTGGGGCTGAGGGGGGTTGTGGGGCTGACGGGGGAGGTGGGGCTGAGGGGGGAGGGTGGGGCTGAGGGGGGAGGTGGGGCTGAGGCGTGGCTGAGTAGGGAGATGGAGCTGAGTGGGGAGGCGGGGCTGAGTGGGGGATGAGGCTGAGTGGGGAGGTGGGGCTGAGTGAGGAGGTGGGCTGAGGGGGAGGTGGGGCTGTGAGGGGGAGGTGGGGCTGAGGGGGAGGTGGGGCTGAGGGGGAGGTGGGCTGAGGGGGCGGTAGGGCTGAGGGGGGAGTGTGGCTAAGGCGTGGCTGAGTGGGGAGGTGGGGCTGAGTGGGGAGGTGGGGCTGAGTGGGGGAGGTGGGGCGAGCTGGGTCCAGGTAAGGGAGATGGGGCCTGAGGGGGAGGTGGGGCTGAGTGGAGAGATGGGGCTGAGGGGGAGGTGGGGGCTGAGTGGAGAGGTGGGGCTGAGTGGAGAGGTGGGGCTGAGGCGTGGCTCTGAGGGGCAGGGGGGCTGAGGGGGGTCGTGGGGTGGAGGGGGGTTGTGGGGATGAGTGGGGAGGTGAGGCAGAGTGGAGAGGTGGGGTTGAGTGTGGAGGTGGAGCTGAGTGTGGGAGGTGGGGCTGAGGCGGGTCCAGGTGAGGGAGATGGGGCTGAGGGGGAGGGTGGAGTTTGAGTGGGGAGGTGGGGCTGAGGCATGGCTGAGTGGGGAGGTGGGGCTGAGGCAGATCCAAGTGAGGGAGGGGTGGGGCTGAGTGGGGAGGTGGGGACTGAGTGGGGAGGTGGGACTGAGTGGGGAGGTGGGACTGAGTGAGAAGGTGGGACTGAGTGAGAAGGTGGGACTGAGTGAGGAGGTGGGACTGAGTGGGGTCCAGGTGAGGGAGGTGGGGCTGAGTGGGAGGTGGGGCTGAGTGGGGAGGTGGGGCTGAGTGGGAGGTGGGGGCTGAGTGGGGAGGTGGGGCTGAGTGGGGAGGTGGGACCGAGGAGGGTGGACCGAGTCGGGTCTAGGTGAGGTAAGCGGGGCTGAGTGGGTAGGCGGGGCTGAGTGGGAAAGTGGGGGGCTGAGTGGTGGGTCATGTGAGGGAGGTGGTGCTGAGTGGGGAGGTGGGACTGAGTGGGGAGGTGGGACTGAGTGAGGAGGTGGGACCAGAGGAGTTGGGACCGAGGAGGTGGGACCGAGTTGGGTCCAGGTGAGGGAGGCGGGGCTGAGTGGGGAGGCGGGGCTGAGTGGGGAGGGGGGCGGGGCTGATGGGGAGCGGGGCTGAGTGGGGTCCAGGTGAGGGCCGTGGGACTGAGTGCAGAAGTGGGGCTGAGTGGGGAGGTGGGGCTGAGTGAGGAGGTGGGGCTGAGCCGGGTCCAGGTGAGGTGAGGAGGGGGGCTGAGTGGGGAGGTGGGGCTGAGGCAGATCCAAGTGAGAGAGGCGGGGCTGAGTGGGGAGGTGGGGCTGAGTGGGGAGGTGGGACTGAGTGGGGCGGTGGAACTGAGTGGGGCGGTGGAACTGAGTGGGGCGGTGGAACTGAGGGGGCGGTGGAACTGAGTGGGGCGGTGGGGCTGAGTGAGGAGGTGGGGCGGGAGTGAGGAGGTGGGGCCTGAGGGGGCGGTGGGGCTGAGGGGCGGTGGGGTGAGGGGGTGGTGGGCCTGAGGGGGTTGTTGGGCTGAGTGGGGAGGTGGGGCTGAGGCATGGCTGAGTGGGGAGATGGAGCTGAGTGGGGAGATGGAGCTGAGTGGGGAGGCGGTGCTCAGTGGGGATGGGGTGAGTGGGGAGGTGGGGCTGGTGGGGAGGGGGGCTGAGTGGGGAGGTGGGGCTGAGTGAGGAGGTGGGGCTGAGGGGGCGGTGGGGCTGAGGGGTTGTGGGGCTGAGGGGGGAGGTGGGGCTGAGGCGTGGCTGGTGAGGAGGGGGGCTGAGGGGGGAGGTGGGGCTGAGCCCGGTCCAGGTAAGGGAGATGGGGCTGAGGGGGAGTGGGCTGAGTGGAGAGGTGGGGCTGAGGCGTGGCTGAGGCGGGGCTGAGGGGGTTGGGGTGGAGGGGGTTGTGGGGCTGAGGGGGTTGTGGGGATGAGTGGGGAGGTGGGTTGAGTGTGGAGGTGGTGGAGCTGAGTGGGGGAGGTGGTGCTGAGGCAGGTCCAGGTGACGGATGGGGCTGAGGGGGAGGGGAGTTGAGTGGGGAGGTGGGGCTGAGGCATGGCTGAGTGGGGAGGTGGGGGCTGAGGCAGATCCAAGTGAGAGAGGTGGGCTGAGTGGGGAGGTGGGACTGAGTGGGGATGTGGGACTGAGTTAGAAGGTGGGACTGAGTGAGGAGGTGGGACTGAGTGGGGTCCAGGTGAGGGAGGTGGGGCTGAGTGGGGAGGTGGGACCGAGGTGGTGGGACCGAGGAGGTGGACCGAGGAGATGAGACCGAGGAGGTGAGACCGAGGAGGTGAGACCGAGTCAGTCTAGGGAGGGAAGCGGGGCTGAGTGGGGGTAGGCGGGGCTGAGTGGGGTCCAGGTGAGGGCCGTGGGTACTGAGTGCATAGGTGGGGCTGAGTGGGGAGGTGGGGCTGAGTGGGGAGGTGGGACTGAGTGGGGAGTGGGACTGAGTGAGAAGGTGGGACTGGAGGAGGTGGGACTGAGTGGGGTCCAGGTGATGAAGTGGGGCTGAGTGGGGAGGTGGGACCGAGGAGGTGGGACCGAGGAGGTGGCACGAGTCGGGTCTAGGTGAGGGAAGCGGGGCTGAGGGGTAGGCGGGGCTGAGTGGGGTCCAGGTGAGGGCCGGGGACTGAGTGCAGAGGTGGGGCTGAGTGGGGAGGTGGGGCTGAGTGGGGAGGTGGGGCTGAGGCGGATCCGGTGAGGGAGATGGGGCCGAGTGCAGAGGGGGCTGAGTGGAGGTGGGCTGAGGCGGGTCAGGTATGGGAGGTGGGGCTGAGTGGGAGGTGGGGCTGAGTAGGTTGGGGCTGAGTGAGGAGGTGGGGCTGAGCCGGGTCCAGGTGAGGGAGATGGGGCTGAGGGGGAGGTGGGGCTGAGTGGGGAGGTGGGGCTGAGGCGATCCAAGTGAGAGAGGTGGGGCTGAGTGGGGAGGTGGCACTGAGTGGGGAGGTGGCACTGAGTGGGGAGGTGGGACTGAGTGGGGAGGTGGGACTGAGTGAGGAGGTGGGACCGAAGAGGTGGGACCGAGTTGGGTCCAGGTGAGGGAGGGGGCTGGGTGGGGAGGGGGGCTGAGTGGGAGGCGGGGCTGAGTGGGGTCCAGGTGAGGGCCGTGGGACTGAGTGCAGAGGTGGGGCTGAGTGGGGAGTGGGAGCGTGGGGCTGAGTGGGCAGGTGGGGCTGAGTGAGGAGGTGGGGCCTGAGTGAGGAGGTGGGGCTGAGGGGGAGGTGGGGCTGAGCGTGGCTGAGTGAGGAGGTGGGGCTGAGGGGGGAGGTGGGCTGAGCCCGGGTCCAGGTAAGGGAGATGGGGCTGAGGGGGAGGTGGGGCTGAGTGGAGAGGTGGGGCTGATGCGTGGCTGAGGGGCAGTGGGGCTGAGGGGTTTTGGGGTGGAGGGGGTTGTGGGGCTGAGGGGGGTTGTGGGGATGAGTGGGGAGGTGGGGGTTGAGTGTGGAGGTGGAGCTGAGTGGGGGGAGGTGGTGCTGAGGCAGGTCCAGGTGAGGGAGATGGGGCTGAGGGGGAGGTGGAGTTGAGTGGGGAGGTGGGGCTGAGGCATGGCTGAGTGGGGTGGTGGGGCTGAGGCAGATTCCAAGTAAGAGAGGTGGGGCTGAGTGGGGAGGTGGGACTGAGTGGGGAGGTGGGACTGAGTGGGGAGGTGGGACTGAGTGGGGAGGTGGGACTGAGTGAGAAGGTGGGACTGATGTAGGAGGTGGGGACTGAGTGGGGTCCAGATGAGGGAGGTGGGGCTGAGTGGGGAGGTGGGACCGAGGTGGTGGGACCGAGGTGGTGGGGACCGAGGAGGTGGGACCGAGGAGGTGGACCGAGGAGGTGGGACCGAGGAGGTGAGACCAAGTCGGGTCTGGTGAGGGAAGCGTGGCTGAGTGGGTAGGCGGGGCTGAGTGGGGTCCAGAGTGAGGGCCGTGGGACTGAGGTGCATAGGTGGGGCTGAGTGGGAGGTGGGACTGAGTGGGGAGTGGGACTGAGTGAGAAGGTGGGACTGAGTGAGGAGGTGGGACTGAGTGGGGTTCAGGTGATGGAAGTGGGGCTGAGTGGGGAGGTGGGACCGAGGAGGTGGGACCGAGGAGGTGGGACCGAGGAGGTGGGACCGAGTCGGGTCTAGGTGAGGGAAGCGGGGTGAGTGGGTAGGCGGGGCTGAGTGGGGTCCAGGTGAGGGCCGTGGGACTGAGTGCAGAGGTGGGGCTGAGTGGGAGGTGGGGCTGAGTGGGGAGGTGGGGCTGAGGCGGATCCAGGTGAGGGAGATGGGGCCGAGTGCAGAGGTGGGGCTGAGTGTGGAGGTGGGCTGAGGCGGGTCCAGGTATGGGAGGTGGGGCTGAGTGAGGAGGTGGGGCTGAGTAGGTTGGGCTGCGTGAGGAGGTGGGGCTGAGCCGGGTCCAGGTGAGGGAGATGGGGCTGAGGGGAGGTGGGGCTGAGGGGGAGGTGGGGCTGAGTGGGGGGTGGGGCTGAGGCAGATCCAAGTGAGAGAGGTGGGGCTGAGTGGGGAGGTGGCACTGAGTGGGAGGTGGGACTGAGTGGGGGGTGGGACTGAGTGGGGAGGTGGGACTGAGTGAGGAGGTGGGACCGAAGAGGGGGACCGAGTTGGGTCCAGGTGAGGGAGGAGGGGCTGGGTGGGGAGGTGGGGCTGAGTGGGGAGGCGGGCTGCAGTGGGGGGAGGCGGGGCTGAGTGGGGAGGCGGGGCTGAGTGGGGTCCAGGTGAGGGCCGTGGGACTGAGTGCAGAGGTGGGGCTGAGTAGGGAGGTGGGGCTGAGGCGGATCCAGGTGAGGGAGATGGGCGAGTGCAGAGGTGGGGCTGAGTGTGGAGGTGGGGCTGAGGCAGGTCCAGGTATTGGAGGTGGGCTGAGTGAGGAGGTGGGGCTGAGTAGGTTGGGCTGAGTGAGGAGGTGGGGCTGAGTGAGGAGGTGGGGCTGAGTGAGGAGGTGGGGCTGAGCCGGGTCCAGGTGAGGGAGGTGGGGCTGAGTGAGGAGGGGGACCGAGGAGGTGGGACCGAGGAGGTGGGACCGAGGAGGTGGGACCGAGTTGGGTCCAGGTGGGGAGGAGGGGCTGGGTGGGGAGGCGGGGCTGAGGGGGAGGCGGCTGAGTGGGGAGGCGGGGCTGAGGGGGAGGCAGGGCTGAGTGGGGAGGCGGGGCTGAGTGGGGTCCAGGTGAGGGCCGTGGGACTGAGTGCAGAAGTGGGGCTGAGTGGGGAGGTGGGGCTGAGGCGGATCCAGTTGAGGGAGATGGGGCCCATGCAGAGGTGGGGCTGAGTGTGGAGGTGGGGCTGAGTGGGGAGTGGGGCTGAGGCAGGTCCAGGTGAGGGCGTGGGGCTGAGTGGGGCAGTGGAACTGAGTGGGGCGGTGGAGCTGAGTGGGGAGGTGGGGCTGAGTGGGGAGGTGGGGCTGAGTGAGGAGGTGGGGCTGAGTGAGGAGGTGGGGCTGAGTGAGGAGGTGGGGCTGAGTGAGGAGGTGGGGCTGAGGGGGCGGTGGGGCTGAGGGGGCGGTGGGGATGAGGGGGGCGGTGGAGCTGAGTGAGGAGGGTGGGGCTGAGTGAGGAGGTGGGGCTGAGGGGGCGGTGGGGCTGAGGGGGCGGTGGGGCTGAGGGGGGTTGTTGGGCTGAGTGGGGAGGTGGGGCTGAGGCGTGGCTGAGTGGGGAGGTGGTGCTGAGGCGTGGCTGCGTCGGGAGGTGGGGCTGAGTGCGGAGGTGGGGCTGAGTGTGGAGGTGGGTTTGAGTGTGGAGGTGGGGCTGAGGCAGGTCCAGGTGTGGGCCGTGGGGCTGAGTGGGGGGTGGAACTGAGTGGGGAGGTGGGGCTGAGTGAGGAGGTGGGGCTGAGTGAGGAGGTGAGGCTGAGGGGCGGTGGGGGCGGAGGGGGGTTGTGGGGCTGAGTGGGAGGTGGGGCTGAGGGGGAGGGGGGCTGAGTGAGGAGGTGGGGCTGAGTGAGGAGGTGGGGCTGAGTGAGGAGGTGGGGCTGAGTGAGGAGGTGAGGCTGAGGGGGCGGTGGGGCTGAGGGGGGTTGTGGGGCTGAGTGGGGAGGTGGGGCTGAGGCGTGGCTGCGTCGGGAGGGGGGGCTGAGTGCGGAGGTGGGGCTGAGTGTGGAGGTGGGGTTGAGTGTGGAGGTGGGGCTGAGTGACGAGGTGGGGCTGAGGCAGGTCCAGGTGAGGGCCGTGGGCTGAGTGGGGAGGTGGAACTGAGTGGGGAGGTGGGGCTGAGTGAGGAGGTGGGGCTGAGTGAGGAGGTGAGGCTGAGGGGGCGGTGGGGCTGAGGGGGCGGTGGGGCTGAGGGGGTTGTGGGGCGGTGGGGCTGAGGCGTGGCTGTGTCGGGAGGTGGGGCTGAGTGTGGTGGTGGGGTTGAGTGTGGAGTGGGGAGGTGGGGCTGAGTGACGAGGTGGGGCTGAGGCAGGTCCAGGTGGGGCCGTGGGGCTGAGTGGGGAGGTGGAACTGAGTGGGGAGGTGGAACTGAGTGGGGAGGTGGAACTGAGTGGGGAGGTGGAACTGAGTGGGGAGGTGGGGCCGAGGGACGGTGGGGCCGTGGGGACGGTGGGGCCGTGGGGACGGTGGGCCGTGGGGACGGTGGGGCTGAGGGGTCGTGGGGGGAGGGGGTTGTGGGGCCCAGGGGGGTTGTGGGGCTGAGTGGGGAGGTGGGGCTGAGGCGTGGCTGAGTGGGGGGGTGGGGCTGAGTGGGGAGGTGGGGCTGAGTGGGGAGGTGGGGCTGAGTGAGAAGGTGGGGACTGAGTGAGGAGGTGGGGCTAAGCCGGGTCCAGGTGAGGGAGATGGGGCTGAGGGGGAGGTGGGGTGAGTGGGGAGGTGGGGCTGAGTGGGGAGGTGGGCTGAGTGGGGAGGTGGGGCTGAGGGAGTTGTGGGGCTGAGTGGGGAGGTGGGGCTGAGTGTGGAGGTGGGGTTGAGTGGGAGGTGGGACTGAGTGAGGAGGTGGGACTGAGCCGGGTCCAGGTAAGGGAGATGGGGCTGAAGGGGAGGTGGGGCTGAGTGGGGAGGGGGGGGCATGGCGAGTGAGGTGGGCAGTGGGAGGTGGGGAGTGGGGGTGGGCTGAGTGGGGAGGTGGGGCTGAGTGGGGGAGGTGGGGGGTGAGTGGGGCTGAGGTGGGGGGCTGAGGAGGAGGTGGGGCTGAGGGGGCGGTGGGGCTGAGGGGGTTGTGGGGCTTAGGGGGTTGTGGGGCTGAGGGGGGTTGTGGGGCTGAGTGGGGAGGTGGGGAGGTGGGGCTGAGTGGGGAGGTGGTGCTGAGGCGTGGCTAGTGGGGAGATGGGGCTGAGTGGGGAGGTGGGGTTGAGTGGGGAGGTGGGGCTGAGTGGGGAGGTGGGGCTGAGTGGGGAGGTGGGGCTGAGTGAGGAGGGGGGTTGAGTGTGGAGGTGGAGCTGAGTGGGGAGGTGGGGCTGAGGCAGGTCCAGGTGAGGGCCGTGGGGCTGAGTGAGGAGGTGGAGCTGAGTGGGGAAGTGGGACTGAGTGTGGAGGTGGGACTGAGTGAGGAGGTGGGACTGAGTGGGGAGGTGGGGCTGAGTGGGGAGGTGGGGCTGAGTGAGGAGGTGGGACTGATTGAGGAGGTGGGACTGAGTGAGGAGGTGGGGACAGCCGGGTCCAGGTAAGGGAGGTGGGGCTGAAGGGGAGGTGGGGCTGAGTGGGTAGTTGGGGCTGAGGCGTGGCTTTGTGGGGAGATGGGGCTGAGTGGGGAGGTGGGGCTGAGTGGGGAGGTGGGGTTGAGTGGGGAGATGAGGCTGGTGTGAGGAGGTGGGGCTGAGTGAGGAGGTGGGGTTGAGTGTGGAGGTGGAGCTGAGTGGGGAGGTGGGGCTGAGGCAGGTCCAGGTGAGGGCCGTGGGGCTGAGTGAGGAGGTGGGGCTGAGTGGGGAAGTGGGACTGAGTGTGGAGGTGGGACTGAGTGGGGAGGTGGGACTGAGTGGGGAGGTGGGGCTGAGTGGGGAGGTGGGGCTGAGTGGGGAGTGGGGCTGAGTGGGGAGGTGGGGCTGAGTGGGGAGGTGGGACCTAGGAGGTGGGACCTAGGAGGTGGGACCGAGTCCGGTCCAGGTGAGGGAGAAGGGGCTGAGTGGGGAGGCGGGACTGAGGCAGATCCTGGTGAGGGGATGGGGCCGAGTGCAGAGTTGGGGGAGTGTGGAGGTGGGGCTTGAGTGAGGAGGTGGGGCTGAGCCGCGTCCAGGTGAGGGAGATGGGGCGCGAGGGGGAGGTGGGGCTGAGGCAGATCCAGTGAGAGAGGTGGGCTGAGTGGGGAGGTGGCACTGAGTAGGGAGGTGGGACTGAGTCAGGTCCAGGTGAGGGAGGTGGGGCTGAGTGGGGACGTGGGGCTGAGGGGGGAGGTCGGCGGAGGAGGTGGGCCGAGTCGGGTCCAGGTGAGGGAGGGGGCTGAGTGGGGAGGCGGGGCTGAGTGGGGAGGCAGGGGGAGTGGGGAGGTGGGACTGAGTGAGGAGGTGGGGTTGAGGGGGCGGTGGGGCTGAGGGGACGGTGGGGCCGAGGGGGGTTGTGGGCCGAGGGGGGTTGTGGGGCCGAGGGGGGTTGTGGGGCCGAGGGGGGTTGTGGGGGCTGAGTGGGGAGGTGGGGCTGAGGCGTGGCTGAGTGGGGAGGTGGGGCTGAGTGGGGGAAGTGGGACTGAGTGAGGAGGTGGGATGAGTGAGGAGGTGGGGGATGAGTGAGGAGGTGGGGCTGAGCCGGGTCCAGGTGAGGGAGATGGGGCTGAGGGGAAGGTGGAGCTGAGGGGGAGATGGGGCCCAGTGCAGAGGTGGGGCTGAGTGTGGAGGTGGGGCTGAGTGGGGAAGTGGGGCTGAGGCAGGTCCAGGTGAGGGCCGTCGGCCTGAGTGGGGCGGTGGAAACTGAGTGGGGCGGTGGACTGAGTGGGGCGGTGGGGCTGAGTGAGGAGGTGGGGCTGAGTGAGGAGGTGGGGCTGAGGCGTGGCTGTGTCGGGAGGTGGGGCTGAGTGTGGAGGTGGGGTTGAGTGTGGAGGTGGGGCTGAGTGACGAGGTGGGGCTGAGGCAGGTCCAGGTGAGGGCCGTGGGGCTGAGTGGGGAGGTGGAACTGAGTGGGGGGTGGGGCTGAGTGAGGAGGTGGGGCCGAGGGGACTGTGGGACTGAGGGGACGGTGGGACTGAGGGGACGGTGGGCGTGGGGACGGTGGGGCTGAGGGGTCGTGGGGCGGAGGGGGGTTGTGGGGCTGAGGGGGGTTGTGGGGCCCAGGGGGGTTGTGGGGCTGAGTGGGGAGGTGGGGCTGAGGTGGGGCTGAGTGGGAGTGGGGCTGAGTGGGGAGGTGGGGCTGAGTGGGGAGGTGGGGCTGAGTGGGGAGGTGGGGCTGAGTGAGGAGGTGGGACTGAGTGAGGAGGTGGGCTAAGCCGGGTCCAGGTGAGGGAGATGGGGCTGAGGGGGAGGTGGGCTGAGTGGGGAGGTGGGGCTGAGTGGGGGGTGGGGCTGAGGGGGAGGTGGGGCTGAGTGGGGAGGTGGGGCTGAGTGGGGAGGGGGGCTGAGTGGGGAGGTGGGGCTGAGTGGGGAGGTGGGGCTGAGTGAGGAGGTGGTGCTGAGGGGGCGGTGGGGCTGAGGGAGTTGTGGGGCTGAGTGGGGAGGTGGGGCTGAGTGTGGAGTTGGGGTTGAGTGAGGAGGTGGGACTGAGTGAGGAGGTGGGACTGAGCCGGGTCCAGGGTAAGGGAGATGGGGCTGAAGGGGAGGTGGGGCTGAGTGGGGAGGTGGGGCTGAGGCATGGCTGAGTGGGGAGGTGGGCTGAGTGGGGAGGTGGGGCTGAGTGGGGAGGGGGGCTGAGTGGGGAGGGGGGTGAGTGGGAGTGGGGAGGTGGGGCTGAGTGAGGAGGTGGTGCTGAGGGGGCGGTGGGGCTGAGGGGGTTGTGGGGCTGAGGGGGGTTGGGGGAGTGGGGAGGTGGGGGAGTGGGGAGGTGGGGCTGAGTGGGGAGGTGGGGCTGAGTGGGGAGGTGGGGCTGAGTGGGAGGTGGGGCTGAGTGGGGAGGTGGGGCTGAGGGGGCGGTGGGGGCTGAGGGAGTGGGGTGGGGGCGGGAGTTGTGGGGCTGAGTGGGGAGGTGGGGCTGAGGTGGAGGGGGGTTGAGTGAGGAGGTGGGACTGAGTGAGGAGGTGGGGCTAAGCGGGTCCAGGTGAGGGAGATGGGGCTGAGGGGGAGGTGGGGCTGAGTGGGGAGGTGGGGCTGAGTGGGGAGGTGGGGCTGAGTGGGAGGTGGGGCTGAGTGGGGAGGTGGGGCTGAGTGAGGAGGTGGTGCTGAGGGGGCGGTGGGGCTGGGGGGGTGGGGTGAGTGGGGAGGTGGGGCTGAGTGTGGAGGTGGGGTTGAGTGAGGAGGTGGGACTGAGTGAGGAGGTGGGACTGAGTGAGGAGGTGGGACTGAGCCGGGTCCAGGTAAGGGAGATGGGGCTGAAGGGGAGGTGGGGTGAGTGGGGAGGTGGGGTGAGGCATGGCTGAGTGGGGAGGTGGGCTGAGTGGGAGGTGGGGCTGAGTGGGGAGGTGGGGCTGAGTGAGGAGGTGTGCTGAGGGGGCGGTGGGGCTGAGGGGGTTGTGGGGCTGAGGGGGTTGTGGGGCTGAGTGGGGAGGTGGGGCTGAGTGGGGAGGTGGGGCTGAGTGGGGGGTGGGGCTGAGTGGGGAGGTGGGGCTGAGGGGGCGGTGGGGCTGAGGGAGTTGTGGGGCTGAGTGGGGAGGTGGGGCTGAGTGTGGAGGTGGAGGTGGGGTTGAGTGAGGAGGTGGGACTGAGTGAGGAGGTGGGGCTAAGCCGGGTCCAGGTGAGGGAGATGGGGCTGAGGGGGAGGTGGGGCTGAGTGGGGAGGTGGGGCTGAGTGGGGAGGTGGGCCTGAGTGGGGAGGTGGGGCTGAGTGGTGGGGGAGGTGGGGCTGAGTGGGGAGGTGGGACCTAGGAGGTGGGACCGAGTCCGGTCCAGGTGAGGGAGAAGGGGCTGAGTGGGGAGGCGGGACTGAGGCAGATCCTGGTGAGGGAGATGGGGCCGAGTGCAGAGTTGGGGCTGAGTGTGGAGGTGGGGCTGAGTGAGGAGGTGGGGCTGAGCCGCGTCCAGGTGAGGGAGATGGGGCCGAGGGGGAGGTGGGGCTGAGGCAGATCCAAGTGAGCGAAGGTGGGGCTGAGTGGGGAGGTGGCACTGAGTAGGGAGGTGGGACTGAGTCAGGTCCAGGTGAGGGAGTGGGGCGTGAGTGGGGAGGTGGGCCGGAGGAGGTGGGCCCGAGTCGGGTCCAGGTGAGGGAGGAGGGCCTGAGTGGGGAGGCGGGGCTGAGTGGGGAGGCGGGGCTGAGTGGGGAGGTGGGGCTGAGTGGGGAGGTGGGACTGAGTGGGGAGGTGGGGTTGAGGGGGCGGTGGGGCTGAGGGGACGGTGGGGCTGAGGGGTCGTGGGGCCGAGGGGGGTTGTGGGGCCGAGGGGGGTTGTGGGGCTGAGTGGGGAGGTGGGGCTGAGGCGTGGCTGAGTGGGGAGGTGGGGCTGAGTGGGGAAGTGGGACTGAGTGAGGAGGTGGGGCTGAGCCGGGTCCAGGTGAGGGAGATGGGGCTGAGGGGAAGGTGGGGCTGAGGGGGAGGTGGGGCTGAGTGGGGAGGTGGGGCTGAGTGTGGAGGTGGGGCTGAGTGCGGAGGTGGGGCTGAGTGCGGAGGTGGGGCTGAGGCGGGTCCAGGTGGGGGTGGGGGTGGGGGTGGGGGCCGGGAGGCGGGAGAGGGGGCGGAGGAGGAGGGAGGGCTGAGAGGGCCGTGGGGTTGAGCAGGGAGGGCCACTGAGGGGGCTCGGGTCTGATGGGGGAGCTAAGAGGAGTCAGGCATTGATCTGAGGGGGGAGGTGGTTGGAGGGGCGCGTGGGTCTGTGAGGGGCATGGGCTTAAATGGATTAAATTTCTATTCTAAAAGCAAATCAATTGGCAGAATAGATTTTAAAATATAGCATCAAACTATATACTCTCTAGAAGAAACTCAAAATTTTAGGACAAGTAGTTTAAAAGTAGATAGTCCATGGAAATTGTAACCCAAAGAGCTGTGATATTTATACTAGGATTAGACAAAATAAAATTGAGTCAAAAACTGTGACAAAAGACATTAAATATTGGCATACACTAGATATTGCAGAGCTCCAGTTCCAGACTACCCCAATTAAGCAAATAACCCAATGAGTGGCAAAAACTGTTTGAATTCCTAGTGCCCATAGAATGTTTATTGTAATCTATTAGGTCTACAATGGCATTCTGTCTAAAGAAAATGTATATACCTTAATTTTGAAATACTTTATTATCAAAAGAGCCATCAGCAAAGGAAAATCTCTTTGCTGGTAGAAAGTCTTTCCTTGATGTTGACTGCTGACTGATTAGGGTAGTTATAAGGTTGGAGCTGCTGTGACAATGTCTTTTTCTTAAGGCAAAAATGAAGTCTGCTGCACTAATTGACACTTCCTTTCCTGAAATATTTGTCACGTTATGCTGTTTGATAGCACATTACCCCTAGCAGAACTTATTGCAAAACTCCGTCAATTCTGTAATCCTGCCACCGCTTTAATTAAGTATGTGTATACAATATTCTGAATGCTTTGTCATTTCCACAATGCTCACAGCATCTTCATCTGGAGTAGAATCCATTTC